>NW_017280167.1:1407525-1426783 GCF_001594065.2 Cyphomyrmex costatus
AGAGAGAGAGAGAGAGAGAGAGAGAGAGAGAGAGAGGATGAAAGATACAGCGGCAGCGGCCCGACCGAGGTGGCACAAGGATGACGTCGGACATTTATTACTACGGATTTTACAATGAGAGCGCTTCCGTTCACCGCGAGAGTTTCGTGTGCGCTTCGTGCAACCATAGTCAATCTATCGTCGTAAATCATATGTATTCTCTCTAATGATATTCAAAACTCTGTAGCAATATTGGTTATGCATTACAAAGCTTACTATAATTAGTTAAATATAGTGTAGATATAATATTTTTTCATTGCATTTATAAATATATATTTAAGGATGTATTTTTGATACGTGTTTTTTAACAGAACGATAAAAATATAAAAATAAGTTTGAGGACAATTTAAAACCTGAATCAAAATTATTCCAATAAATAGATAATTTGAAAAAATCATTAAATTAAAATGAGCGAATTTTTATTTAAAACTATAAAATTGTATCGTTAAATATAAATATTGATTCCAATTCCAGTCATTTTTTTGCAGAGAGTGTATATCCATAAATTCCATCGATGTTTTGGTGCGACATATTCGGATATTTAAAATACATATATGTCGCACTTATGCCTATTCTCACGAATGTAGATTAACTTTAATCTCGGTTCAACTTACTTTCCAATTTTATATCTAATTATAAAGATTAGAAAAAGCTGAAGAGTAAATTGAGCCGAGATGAAAATTAGTCTATATACGTTAGTGGAAACAGGCATTGAACACACACATTAGTGACACTCTATATTCACTATCGTATAAAAATTGGTAAAGGAATATTTTTTAAGGGCGTGAAATAATAAAGTGTTCTCCAAACTTTGTCCAGTTAGCTTAGAGTTTGATACAACGCTATGACAGTATAATAAAATAGAGTCGACGTATAGCTTCGGCATCGCATCGGTCTCATCAACGAGCGATGGCACGCATAGAAGATATCACGTCATTAAATCGCATTTGCATATCACTGATCCGGTGAATAGAGGTGCTGCCATGGCTCGCTGGAGGCAATTAAAATTGACAGCACTGGCAATCGGAACTTCCCTCTCCCTCTCTCTTTCTCTCTCATCCTCTTTTTTTTCTTCCCTCTCGCGTAGAGTATGCGCGAGCGCGCGTGTTATCGGCGCGCTACAGCGATCGGCAGCTTGAACGGAATCGCGGGGATTGAAGCGTGCGTGGCGAGCCACCGCTTCGATATATCGCACTAGGTTGCATCATAAAAAAAAAAAGAGAGTATTTTCGTTGCGACTGTCCTGACCGAGCGAATTCGTCATAAATACGGCTACACCGTAGAAATGGCGGGATATAAAGAGAGAGCAAATAATCATGCGTGATGCTGCATGCATCAACATTCACCACTTCGGCCGCGTAATGCGTTTCATCATGTAAGCTCTCCTTATGTGAAGTCACGCGTGACCGCGCGCGTGTGCGAGATGCGTTTCATCCCATCGCTCTTTTCCGCTTCATTAACTGTCGCTCCAATGTGTGAACAGGAATGATGACAAATCGCGGATTCGCGTGCATTCAACATCAATTAACCCTTGCAGCAACGACCGTGAGATGAGAGCGAGTTGGCTTTCTAGAACAGGGCGGCGCGCAATCAGTTTTAATACAACTGAAACCTCGTTTGAAACTAATAACTAATAATAGAACACACATAAGCCACCGTGAATTAGTAGTGCAAACAATCTATTTAATAACTGGTATGTTAACCCTTAACTGACATCGTAAAGAAATATTACACCTCTGACGTCGTGAGTACATTGGACCTTTATAATTTTTCAAAAGCTAATAAAATGAAACGCATTAATCTTGGAAACGCTCTTATTATACTTTTTTGATGTTTAGATTCTCATTTTTAATCAAAACTAATAATAGAAATTAAAAAGTATTGCATTGTGATTCTTATTTAAAGCATGTTAATGAACTTTGATAAACGTTGAAAGATTTGATACGAGTCTAATGGACCCGTGACGACAGTTAAGAGTTAATCCGAGCGGGTTAGCCTACACACTTGTTTATTAGTTATTATTGATTTAATTTAAAAGGCTTTTATCTTTCATAATTCGTTTGAAACTACCACTCTGTTTTATCTTTCAACCTCCGCGTTTCTTTCAACGTCCCGTTGCCTCTTCCTCGGCGCAGTTTGTTCCGTTTCCCGCGTGTTACTCATGGCTCACTACCTCCAGACAAACATAACGAGGCACATACCGAACTTCCCTCTCGCCTTCTCCCTATCACGTCTTTCTTTTGCCAAGCGAGGGGAGAAGATACATATAAAGTGCAATATCGATATCCATATCGAGATATTCCCAATATCGTCGTGAGTATATCGAGTGTAGCACGATGTGGGAGGATGCCTGTTTGGACGTTGCACGATACATGCTTCGATGTGGTTCGTACAAGCGCGTTATATACCGTCTCGAATATATACGAAGTCGTCCCGACTCTCGTGCGGAGAAAGCTCGATTTGACGAAAGCAAGAATAAAAGAACGATTCCTAAGCCCCCACTAGACATGTATCCCCCGATCGACTGCGATTGCCAGGCTGTTAGCGTGTGCAAGCAAGCCAGTCTATGTACCCCCATCCGCTCTCTCACTCTACTCTCACGATTTAAATCGACGAAATCATAATGGTTAAACGTGAAGGTGATGGTCGAATTAAAGGGATTGGAAAAAGGATCGTCTGAGTGTTCTGCACGTTTTTATGTAAAATCGGCATTGAATCCTAGCGGAGCGAGTGACTCTCCTTCTTTTACTCCACCTCGATCCATTGAATCGATTAAAGGGTGGTATCGGGCCGGAGAAGCGGCGTATCCTTTCGCAGTAACGGATCATTAGCATCCCCTCATTTAATTTAGATTAGCGGCGTTGGGGGGAGGGTATAAAAGCCGACGACGACGATATCCGACCGAACTTCCGTCGACCCTCCTCCTATTCACCCGGAGGGGACGGGGGAGGGGGGGGGGATGAGGGAGGGGCCCGCGGGAAAAGAATTCTGCGTTCGTGTAACACTTTGTTTCGCCGGTGCGCATAATATCATGTAGATGCGTTGTGTCGTTTCGCCGCGAATGGAAATTCACCCATTTCACGAGGGAGAGAAGTGTTTCGATAGAAATTCACTGGCGTGTGTCGCGCTGGCGGGGCGTAGCCGACCGCGCCAGGACGTCGCGACGCTGCTGTGTGAGAATCGTTTCCATGCGGCGATAGCGTGCGCCGCACGAATCGAATAGACCCGGATGAGATAAGCGAACGTGTCCTCGTGTGCCACGGAACGGTGGCGTCGGACGACGGAAGTATCTCCCCGCGGTTTGAAGGATAGTTCGATTTGGAATCCGGTGGAGCCCCCATTTGTGCGAGAAGTCGACTTGTCCGGAAACCTCGAGAATGATTGCGTCGGTCCTCCCCCCCCTCTCTCTCTCTCTCTCTCGCCTGTTAATCTCGCTGCATATGCGCGACGTAAAAATCCGCCATTGTAATGTACACGCGGAAGTCAATCAAGGGAAAAATTTAATTACGCTGTGTTTGACGAGGAGTGGATATATATACGCGCGCTGTGTGGATACATACCGTGCGAGCATATTACAACCGGTCTGCGCGATCAATACGTTTGCGCTCGCCGAAAATCGTCCGTTAAAAGGGACCGGGGAAAAACGGCAGTGACGATTAATTAATACGGAATGCGTCCGGCATCGCAGTATCGAATGTGATTATCATAATGCACCTTAATTCGATGAGCGTCCGGCCTGAAACGGGTCGCGCGTAATTGCACAAACATGGAATATCAAAGCCGGTTTGCCGGGCACATGCGTGCTACGCGTGTTGTCGTGCCGCGTATATCCGTCTCTCTTGCACATAAACGTATCGGCCTGCGTCGGTGTGTGCGCGTGTCTGCGTCGATTGAAGTATTTTCCGCGTATCTCCGAAAAACGACCGACGTCCAACCGCAAAACCCAATCGCGCAGTCGTGGACGCGACCGTTCTCTCCCATCCCCCTACTGATTGATCGATACGATCTGTGCCACATCATATTTCCGCTCCTTCCAATTTTTCTTCCTTTTTTTTTCCCCCCCGCGACCCGACGACGTTTTTCACTCCCGCGTCACCGCGTAATTGACAAAGGTATTCGCGCGATTTTGCGAATCAATGAACGTCGCGGTGCCCGTGCTCCATTATCCTCTCTAATTGTATGTCACGATTTTCTTCAGTAGAAGCCTATTTGATCTTTTTTGTCAGCAATTAGGATTTATCCTACATTAACGTTGAATTATCTGAACAATCGTATCGGAATTCCGTGCAGCCCCGACGCGAAAAATGGTTGTAATTTGCAATTACGTGTAACATAATCAGCCGAGCGAAATGAATCCCTTACCACCTGACGAAGGGTCATGCAAATTAGTCGGAGTTGTGAGCTTTCCTCGTGTAAAGAATATATGCGAAAAATATATTATAGAGTAATAAAGCGCAAATATGCAGAGTATACATCATTGGTATCTCTTATTCCTCCGCGTGCATTAAAAAACATTGTTTTTCTTATTTGCCCCAATTCTGTTACGAAAATTAATTGGCTTTTCGCATAAAAATGAGAAACGAGTTCGTGAAAGCCCAAAGAAGCAGAACATTAAAACTTATTCGAGATCTTAATCTAGCAAACAAGATTTGTCAACATACAAGATGTAGACGAGAAAATAGAAGTTGATGCCGGCGCTGAATGTCATGGGGAGGATGGCAAGCGGGGCGTGAGATGGAACCTGGAAATTCGAAATTCTAGCTGGGGACACTCGCAAGGAGAGAAGTTTGCGAAGGAGTTGTTTACGCGGAGTTCCCCTCGTCGGTAACCTTTCGCGGCGCAAGGGTTGGCAAAAGCCTTGCCTCGGGGTGCTGTAAAATACCGGTTAAACGTTGTCGCTGCGTTAAAATTCTAGGCTCCGAATTTGCGTACTCGGTGGTTTGCACAGGAAAACAGGACGCAGCATTTCTATATTTCATTCACTGATGTATTACATGTATATACAAGGGTCCTTATGCTTTTGAGAAACGTCACGATACTTTGATGATATTTGCGGTTACTCAATATTTCGTGGCGTTTCAGACGTCATTTAATTTCATCATCGCGTTTATAGTAGATGCACAAGCGGCCTTTAATTATACTCGACCCTACGGAAAATTAAGAATTCGACGCAATAAATAACCTTTTAATCAGTGGATTCCTCACTATCCGCCCTCGCGGAAGAGAGAGAGAGAGAGGGAGAGAAGAAGCTAGGGCGCAAATTAGCGACGGGGCTGCGCTATCTTTTCGCTATTATCTTAACCCCTTTTCTCTCTCGAATTTATCGCCCTTAGCAATTAATTGCTGGGGTCGATCCGTACTTGCTATTACCAGTCCAATGGTCGTCATCAAGAATTATGTGAGCGAATAAATTCATAGAACGATAGTAAGACATCACATGCTTCGATAAATTAAAATCAAATTAATGAGTGTATCACATATTTAATTAATGTACTCTATAAAGTATATATTTGTATATATATTATATATAAAAATGTAATTTGTATCACAAGCTTCTAACATTTTGAGTGTAAATGCACCACGTCTTTGTAGTTTGAAGGAAAGGGTTGCCTCTTATACAATAACCAGAGTTCTTTGGAATCGTATTCCCTTCATAGTCGTTGTGCATTGTCTCACATCCTTTGCTAAAGAGGCGGGATTGTGTCAGCTCCAGCAGTCTCTACTCTTCTGCACGTCCCTTTGTCCTTCACTCGACCTTCTGTACCGCTTTGTACGAATCCTTCTCTTCCCTTCTTCTCTTTCCCTCTTTGTCGAGTATCTCACATAATTTTATCCTCGCGTGTCTTCTTCATTCTCAATTATGAGTATTTCGTTGTCTTTTGTCGATAACTGCGAACTGCGAACTGCGAATACAACTAGCCACTTTCCTCGCGTTTGACGGGAAGCATTTCTGTAACAATTATGTAATTACGACAAATTCAAATACTCGTAATACATATCGAAACAAAATTAATTTAATTGCTTTCTAGATATTCGCAGGAATTAATTCACGATAATTTGATTATTTCTCGCACGGGTTTGTTAGCGATATTAAAAATTTAATCATACGTTTCAACTCTATGTTAATATCAATTATATTATATATTCAGCTAACGATATCGATTTCCTAATTTCATGCTCCAAAAGTGCTTTTATATAAAACTGATATATACAATATCTCTCAATGTGTGTGTGTGTCGGCTAAAAAAATATATTTCTAAAAAAAAAAAAAAAAGAACCAGTCTTCTTCCGCCGTTTCGTCCCATCTATTTTTCGCCGGTCTTCGTACGGAGCCAGCATTTTCCATTACGATTCCGATAAATTAATTTTCAGCTGCGCGCCGCGCGCATCTTACCACCGGTATTGGGTCGTCGTCGTCGACGACGACGAAAAAGGAGGCGACGTCTTATACGTGCCATTTATACTCTTTACGGGCAGCGTCAGTCTGCGGGGGTTGTAAGATGCATCCCTCCCCGTCTCCCGCGATCCTCTTTCCACCCTTTACCTCAACCTCTGCTCACCTCACCCTAGTTACCTCAGCCCGCACCCGTCTTTCCGTGTGATGCGAGAGGAATTTTAAATCCAGTCCTCCAGCATTGATGAATCCGCTTTACCCGGAAATTGTTCCCATACGTCTCCACGGGCGAGTTTCCTCCCTGCTCCACGAAATCCACACGGACAGGTTTTCCGCTGTCGTACCACGGACGAGCGACGACTACGTCTCGGATCAATCAAATTATTCACCAAAATTCTCCACCGTGCTTCACCTCATGGGACAAGATATTTTTCATACTTGAATAGATCGCTCGTCGTTTCGCGGTCGAAATACTTCTATCCGAAGGAATCATCGTACGGACGAACGAGGATGAAAAAGCGGAATTTTCCAAGCGTTTGGCAGCCAGCTGTGTTCGTCGTGGTTGCATTTTTCAGACATACATATGGACGTTTCCGGGGACAACCTGAGGTTCACGTTTTGCGACACATGTGTGTTACGTCGTAAACAACTGTAACCTAGGGACTCTAGACGTAACATTTCTTTACACACAGTTGAGGAAGTCTGCTTTGCGCTCAAGCTTCCCTATTCCTTTCCTCGTGGAACGATGAAACCGGTTCTACGTCCGCGACGATCGTCCGGTTGAGAACGTATCAAACGTGAATAATGTCAGCTGGGTCGTGCGCTTCGTGGAAATGTAACCGGGCTTGAGCGCGTACATTCACAATAGAGGATTACGCCATTGAAGTATTATAATGACGTCGTGCGGCCGCATAATACGTAACATGCGAAGAGGAATTACGCGACGTGGAATGAATAGGGTATAATCGGCGTGCGGGGGAAGGCGAAGGTTAATGGTATTATGCAAATCGTATTACCCGAGACATTGTGAATATTTCACAAAGTAACGGAATACAACAACGAATGTGAATTTTTCCACGGAGTTTAATGGATTCGATGATACCCGTATAAATTGTTGCACGCGAAAAAGACTGCGAATAACGATACAATACCTACGAGTAAATTGCACTGGCCGGATATGATATTAATCTTTCGCGTGCATGTCGCCTTAGCGAGTGAAATATAACTTTACACGCCATTGGACAAAAATATGACAATAATTTAACATGACGAAAAAATCGCTAAGTATAAAAAAGTATTACATCACCTGCCACCATTGTTTTGATTTATGTACTCTACCCCATCATCGTATATCGTAGTAATAAATTATTTTCATCAAACATGCTATTTATATACCGCGACGTTAATCATAACTAGTTGAACTAATGCAACATTGGCGAAGATGAATTGCACCACAATTTTTTTTCTTTTAATACATTCTGCTTGAGAGACTTGGTCCATTTAACATGATGGGATCGGTCGTGTGGAGGTGCACTGATAACTGAAGAATGTATAGGGAGAACATCGTGTGTCCTGCGCGAATGTCCTGCAGCGGCCGCAAGGGTGTGCTATGTATAGGGGGGACAAAGTTGGCAATTCTTCGGCAAGTTCCAGAGGAAGTCTCCAACAAGCCCTACCTGCTTTCGGAGGCTGTCTCCTACCCTTACCCTTCGTACACTGTCTGTTCGTGCTTCGCGTTTTCGCACTGGCCGCGACCACATCAAAGCGACCGTTGGACGAGCTTTGAGCACGATACGCCGTGCCCTGCCTAGCTTTGTGACACCGCAGCCAATATAGTCGGGCGTCCGTTATTACCGAGCTACCATTCAATATCCTTAATTAAATTCGGAAGCTTATTCACTGCGGTTAATTACGGTTTCGTTCGAGCAGACCCGCACGTCGGTCGTCGTTAAACAAGACCTTCCTACTACTGGAACACAAAGCAAAAAGCCCTCGGGAATCAGGTCTAGCTTGCCGTTCGAAGACCGTCGATTATTTGTAATCGGGGCTTTCGTGCCGCGACAGAATGCCGATCTCGATCGGTGGCTAACGCGGAAGCGCATTCGCCGCGATTACATACGTAGGTAGCTTGTAGGGTTGAAGCGGAGCAAGTTATGCCACTAATCGTAAACACGGAGTCTGATTAATAACGCAAGCAATAATGGAAAACGGATTGTTCAGAAATATACGTACGTCTGTATCTAGTACAGCGCGGTTTACCTGCGTGCTTCAAAATCAATTTACTCGGAATTTCTTCCTGTTGATGTGCAATATTGAGTTACATTTAGTTTTCGTAGCATTACTGTCGCAAGTTTCTGTCTTATTGACATATATATATATATTATATATTTAAAAATATATAATTTCCAATAAAGTTTACTGTCAAATTATCGCACGAATTTGTTTATTAGACTCTTGATTCCGAACGTCTCTGTAGATTAGCAACGTTCTCTAACAAAGAATGATAAGCAAGCGCTTTGTTTATGTACAAAAATAAAGTACGGAGATGCATAAGTAGTAAGAAAGGAGCGAGAAAAAGGGACGGAGAAGAGGGGAAAGAGGGACGGAGAGAGAGAAAGAGAGAGAGACATCGAGTAGTTCTTTGAGATCGATTTTGAAGTACTCAGAAACGATCTATGTTGCCTTTCAGCAACGGATTATTTGCGAAAAGAGGATTTTCCAAATGACTTTGCATGTAGTTTAATGTGTACGCTATTATTAGTTAGGTTGCGCAATAACGAGAATATCTTCTCTAAGATGAAAAATATTATACCCATTGTGATGTTATCATGACAGGATATCCTAGTTCCAAGCGTCACGTACTAAAGATTTATAGAAAGATTATGTCTTTATACACATTAAAGTTACATTCGAAATCGCTTCATGTTCTTATATTCAAGATCGCAGTACGATTGATATAAAAGATCTACTTTTAATCCGTCATATCATCGCAGCCTTGTGCCAGCTCTTCATTCGCATCTCCTCAGAAAATTTCCAATTACCTTTATTGTAGAAGTGACAGGAAAGGACCAGACTGCGTCACATTCTCCTACAGGATTACCCCGGATGCTTGCTCCTCGCTTTGTCTCCGACTCTCGGATCCAACTTCCGTTCTCGAGCCCTTGGCGGGAATACGGAAGGAGTGAAGACAGGAAAGGAAAGGTGAGGTGAGAAGGGAAGAGAGTGTTCGCTGGAGATTCGAAGGTGGAAATGAACTGCCGGCATCAACAACCTTAGTAATGACGCGGCTCCCCTGTCTGAGTCTATCTTCGCTGCGCCGCTCATTCCCGAGCGTCATTCCCAGACAATGGTCGCACTTGAAGCCGCCAGCTCGACGACAAAATGATAGTTTGGACAGCTTGCTAAATGAGATGCTCCATTTCCCGATCCTTCTCAACTTTCTGAAAATCGAAGCACTCTATTTTTCGTTCACGGCGGAGTGTAACACGCGGTGCTTTGGTGCGAATAGACTTTTATCAGATTCTAATCTTACATCATTGTTCGCTACTCTTTTTTTTTCTATAATATTTAAATTTTTTATGTTCATCGATGCTACTTTCGCCAGAATATATCAAATTATTAATAAATTCATCTACGATTACTTTCTAATTGTAATAATAAAAATAAAGATAATCTTCTATTTTTATAATTATAGTTAAACACTATTTGAGGCGTGCCATGGCAAAACGTTTTAAGTGCTAAAATTGAGAAAATACGTTTTATTGTATGAATAGGTTGTAAGTGCTATGGAAAGTGCTGTTGTAATTAGTACAGTTTAAGATGTAAGTTTATTATGCATTTGGTATTTTTACTTGAATTTACAACATTTTACTTGTATTTTTAATTGGATTTACAATGTTAAAATTTTGCAACTTTAATACGATTTTTTAAAATTAGAATTACGTCTTAATTATACTTTTTTGCAGAGAGATTACTCATATCTTTAGTTATTACCGTAATTTTTTGTAGAATTTTTGAAATGATAATTTTCAAGAAAATTAATTTTTTCTTCCTCTCAAAATTGAAAAGCATTTATAATATTTTGCTTTGCGACCCGCCTCATTTATTTCTTCTCTCTAACATAAAATGTATATTCAGAAAAATTAATTTCAACGTTCCTATCTCTCTCTCTCTCTCTCTCTCTCTCCCTCTCTCTCTCTCTCTTTCTCTCTCTCTCTCTCTCTCTATTTATGAGTTGATAAGCATTATCTCCGTGTTTGAAATCCGCTATTTCCGTAGAGCAGATAAAGCGGTGTCGTCCTCTTGCGCTAATGATCGTGTGCCAGCGGAAAGTCCAGTTTGCGATCTCTATTCAACGCAATGGCACCATCTGATCCCGGCGAACCGGCTAAACATCCACGAGGACTCGTTATGGTCTCGTACCTAAGTTGGCAATTATTCCATCCCAAGGGGATCCGTGGTATTTCTCGTGCCGGATTCGACAAATGCACGATCTCGCGCAACGAATAAATGGAGGATTATAGTTAATGACGATCCATGGTATTGTACGCCAATGATGAAGGGCCGTGTAAGCGGCTTTCAGTCTCGCGTCTATGTACGCCGCTATAGCAACGGCTCTCACGTGCCTCCTTGACCCCATGGGAGATCTCAAATATCACCCAATATTAAAACCCGCCTCTGCCAGCTCGTTATTTATGTTTCATCAAGAATAAAGTGTTCTTTAGAGATCCACGAATGAATAATTGATAATTGTTTATATGCAATAGTGGTAAGTGGATAATTATCAACTACAAACAACCAAACTACATTAATTGGTTTCGGTTTCTATATTTGTATACAATTCAACAAATAATATATCTTATGTTATTAACATAATAACATAAATTATTATTATCATTAATACTTATTGTACTAATAAAATACATTTATATACTTTTGACTTATAACGATATTGTTAATATGAAAATATTAAATAAACGGTAAATGCAGTCTCCAGTTGTCAATTAAATATAGAAATAGGATATGTGCTAAAAAAAAACAACTCGAAAGAGACTTGGCTAGCTCGAAGGGCCTGATGTAGCAACGGACGTAAAAACAGGGCTGCTTTGAATGGCGGGCACTTACTTAGGCAAATGCCTGCTATTCGGATTAAGTATTTGTTCTAAAAGCTGGAGGGGGGACGCGTTGGAGAGAAGTACGGTGGCGTGGGGATGAACCGTAAGGGTGGCGACCGGGAGAATAGCGGCGGAAAACAATGGGAGGCAAAGAGGGCTGTAAAATCTCTCTACCCTAGTACACGGTGAAAACCGGAAAATTTAGTGAAATTTACTTCTTACGCGCGCATCAAACGGAAACATTGGATTTCCGAGTACGTTGTTACGATACAACAGAAAATCGTGGTTTATAGCCCACCACTTCATTCGATAATGCAAGAACGATATGCTTCAAATCTGTTATATTGCGCATTATATGTATTATTCATATAAGTGCTGTTCACGTAGATTCGAGAGCTTTAGGATATATAACGTATATTACAACCGCAGTATCGCTCCTGGGCATCGTTTTGACATTTCCCTACAATTAATGGCCGATACATCACGAGATTATTATTTATTATAAAAAATAGTGATACAATTTCTGAAAATTGGCTGCGATATAAAATACGTCAAGATAGAAGCAAATATAAAATTTGGATTTTTGGTGAAAATATCTCCCGAGAAGAATCGAATTCTTGCAAGTCTATCGCATCTGTTTTTATCATTTCACATTAAACTTTTGCAACCATAAGGGATACGAGGAGAAGCGAGATTCGAGATAAAACACGTTCGCAGTCGAATCGTAATTGAACTAACATTACATACCGCCCGTTTCCAAAATGACCGCCGGCTTTCAACGAGATTAAGGATAGTCGACTTGTGTTTCTGGAATGAAAGTCTTGCCGCTCATTTTCGCATGCGGCGTGTTGCATGCGAGTTATGACTCTAGGTTTTACCGACACTCAAGAATTCGCGGTATTGCGCTATAAAGCGAGAAGTCCAGGACATCACGAATCCAAATTGAAATGTATCTTTTTCCTTTCACGAATTCGTCGTCCACGTTACACGGTAGAAAGAAAGAGAGAGAGAAGACAGAGATCATTCGGAAACAAATCACAATACTTAAATCAAAAAGCAGTGTCTTCGAACACAAGTTTATTTGTTACGCGAACACGCGTTAGTTTTATGCGTTCAGCGTTTTATTAGATTTTTCAAAAAGCAAAATTTACGTGTGTGCTCATTTCAATTCCCCTCTACCGAAACGCAAATATCATGAAATGTTTCGTATCGCAATATTCGCACACACAGAACAGAATATTCGTTCGAATTAATTATCTCAATCTTAATTTCGATCAATGGGGAGGGAGGTACATCGCGACATGTCGCTTATACGATTTGGAATCGACCGAAAGTCACGTGCTCGAACGCACGCGAACGAAATCGAATTGTTGAAAGACGACGCGTCTAAAATTGTTCTCGGCAGGAACTTGGAGAAATGTAGAATTTAATCAATATCTTGGAATGTGTTCGCGCTCTCCTGAATCGCGAGGGCCTTCTCCGCTTGCGGCTCTTTGGTCGAGTGGCCGGCGACTGTCGAAGTAAAGTACGCCGTCGAAGAAAGCGAAGGACAAACTCTCGCCTTGAGTTTCGAAACATCGCCGATTCTCGAGCCACGCTCGACTATCACATTGCCACTGAGAATCGTCGTCGAACGGATTCCTTCGTCGTTTAGCAAAGTCGCTAGATTGGAAATCGGAATCGCGCGCTGTGTTACACGATTCATAAAAGCTTCTTTCTACGATAGCATCGCTTTTTTATGGTTACTGTTCCGCGAAGTTAAATCTTATTCAAGTACAAAAAGGATTAGCTTTACCAAAAGCGCAGATTGATTTACTTCCTTTTGTATCATTAGATCTTATTTGTATAGCATCTGTTCTGAAAATTAGACGCAAGCGGTCTTCCGATGAACTTTAATTATGTATATAATATATAATAGTGTTTTTATAATTATTAATAGTTTTACGACCAGATTCTTAGTTCTCTGTTCTATATTACTCGCGTGGGTTGTCCAGGCTTTATAAATTCGCTAAACGTATAAAAAAAAACTATTTATATACATTATTATATTTAATGCAAATTCTTTCACGATTAAACGATTTTTTTCATTTATTTTTATCTAAAGAATGTATAGAATATTATCAATCTTTATTTAATTGTAAAGAGAACCTTAAAGGGAAAGAGACAGTATCATAAAGTTAATTACTATAATTTTGTCATTTTCGCGAAATTTATCTATGTATGTCAAATCTATCGATTCTTCAAGCATAATTCAGAAGTAGCTTTCATTGCTGAAAGATGAAACGCGAGCATACCGAGCGAAGGAATTTGTAAGCACTTTATGAGTCTTCGATGCTCCCTCACTGCTGTTCTCTCCTGTCTGACTTTCTCTCTCTCTCTCTTTCTCTCTCGATCTTTTCCTCCTTGCTCTTCTTGCCCTTAATCTAAAAGCGCTGACAAACCGCGAAACTTTCCCCACCGTGAACAAACACGCGAATAAATCGACGCGAGGCGCCCTCGGATTCTCGGTTTATATTCAAAGTTTTACGAAGGATACCCATCGTCGTTCGCCTTCTTTGCCCCTTTTTTATTTCTAATGCCGACTTCAGACGTGCACGAGTATACTCGCTGCTGCAAGAAAAGAGATCGATACAATTTATAACATTACCGGGGAGGAGAGAGTTACCGACAATGAGAACGCATCTAAGTGAGAGAGGTGAGACGCGACTGATGACCGATGAGAAATTGACATCTCAACGGACAATGATTTACGATCGTACATTGTATACCGTCGATGCAATCCGTTGAATTTAATAGCTGAATAACAGAAACGGTTCGCTACAGGCGGAAGACATGAGTCCATTTTCTGCTGCTCTCCGTTATCTCGGGGATTCAATTGCACGATTAATTAAATTCGATTTGAGAGTCTTACGATCGTTGCTTGCAATTTAATCGCAATCAACTGAATTTCACGAGAGAAAGAGAAATTCAAAATGACGTTTGTCGCCACATGCCAACTCCGAGAGAGAACGACGACGAAAAGGCCGGAGGTCTCATTTTCGTACATGGGTCTACATGTTGTCGTCGTGTGACAACGTATCCGTACGTACGCGTTGAAGGGCCACGTCGCCGCGGGAATTGCCATGGTAATTAAATTATCAACGGTCGTGGCCTGTGGTCGGAAATAATTCGGCACGGCAGCTTTCTGCTGCAATTCGCATATAGTTTCCGCGGATGTCGAGGCCGAGGTTCCACGCTTGCTGGAAACCTCTCCGGCTGCTCCACCTCGTAACGAGAGAGCGACGACGCAGGGGGGGAGAGAGGGGAAGGGAGGGATTACGTGGAGGGGAAAGGGGGGACATGGAGAACGCGCGATGCGGTCTAGCCCTCCGCGCCTGGTCAGGACATATAATAATACGGTCAATTTTGGATTGAGTTTAACCGGACGATTCCTCATACTCTTCCCCCGCCCCTCATCTCTGCCCGCGACCTCATCGACAGCGTTTCGACCTCCACTTGACCTTTTCCCTCTCCCCCGCAGTCGCAATGCTGCATCTACAGGACCGGTTACCAGTTTTGCGAGCCTCGCTTAACCGCCAACAATTTGAGGCTCTGAATAATTCCTGGCGCTCCAATCTAACTACGAACAAATTAGACCGAATTATCCGAGATTTGGTACGTGCTTTCAAACCGCCCTGCCACCCTCGCATCCCTCTCTCCCCGCCGCCCCCCGCGTCCCTTTCGCTACATCAGTGCTAATCCACCCTCGTGCCACCTGCCTTCACATTTCTACCTGCGGTATCGTTTCCAGCGTATATACCATGGCCCATCTGCGCGCACGCGCGCGCGCGCATTACGCATATTCGACAAACAGCCTAAACGATGTTAATTTAATCATATGCGCGCAACTTTGACTCGGGCCAGACCCGCTCGTTCGTATTACTCTCACAAAATATACTAAAGCGCTGTCGTCCGTTCTCTGAATTGATTTAACAATTTCAGAGAGCAATGTGTCTTTGTTGTAAAGTTCCTTATTACTGATTTTCGTGCATTTGTATCGTGCGCTTAATAAGCGAAGAAATGTCGTGCTTGATACAAACATGGTTGAATAAATTGACAAAAGAAAAGTAGATTGTACCTTGATCATCAGTTCAAGTGAAAACTTTATCATGGTTTGCCGTTTGTCTTTGAAATTTAACGTGGCGGAATCGAAAAATGTAATAAAGATTTGAGTTCACACTTGATTTATAGATTAAATGAAGTAAAGGAGAGGCATGTAAGAGTGCGGCGTTTTTTTCTAGCCAATTATTTTACGACTATTGCGACTCTGTCAAATCGAAACTAGCTTCGCTAACAATAACATATTAAATTTTATTTAATCTTTTATAACACCTTTCGTTTTTGCCTTCGGCCCTTTTTATTATACATATTGTCATAAATATACATTGTTATAATATACTATAAATTTCAAATACGTATGGATAAAAATGATTTAATTTAAATTTTTATGAATGAAACGCATGAAATGTATTAATACAATATCTTCGTGGTCAGATTGAAATGTGCTTCAAAATCCCATCGGTTTTATACGTATATTAATATTCTCCTTTATGGCGGTCGAATTGTTGCTAGAAAGTTTGTAGCTCCTGATTTTGGGAATGCAATTTTGTTTAAACAGGAAAGACTATCCCGAAACTTAGCCATCACCGCTTCGCCTTTCTATTCGCACGCTGTTTCGGCCGGCCGCGCCGTGAAGCTGATGTGGATGGAGGCGGGCGGCGCGGCGGGTCGGTCGAGGGTGTGGGCAAGTCGCCGGTGATGAATGCCGGTAAACTTCGCACGAAAAGTCGTTTATAAAGCAGTGCTACGCCACGCCACGGATGCTCGCACTTCATAACTTCCGCCCCATACTCCGGGCGCAACGCCCCAACTAACTTAGTAAAGACTTTCTTGAGATTCGGGTGGCGCGATCCATACACGAGCGCGATACTTGGGAGACTTCTTCTGGAAGCACCCAATTTTTCGATCCAGCACAGACTTAATTTTCAATGGCGTCCCGCTTTCTCATTTCCGTCCGCTGTTCTCTCTTCGTGCCGCAAACTCAATACAAATTTTACGCAAAATCAACTTTCACTTTCACTTTCGTAAAATGCATGAGCAAATGATGGAGTAAATTGTGTGGCGATGCTAAAGAAAATTATATTAGATACGCGAGATATATATTTTTGAAAAATCTATTTTTAAAGAAGGAAAAAAGTGAGCCTGTGTACGAGCAACGCTTCAACGGCAGATTCTGAACGATCGACGTAAGTCACTTGTAAAATTCCGCGCATCTTATTTTCTAAAGTCGAGAATCTTTCGGGAGCGTATATATACGTGTATCGGGAGTATTGGTTAAAAGATGGCTGCAGGTTGCATACAGCTACACGCGTCCCATCCATCGTTCCGTGAAATTTAACCAGACACGAAATACGTTCCCTCCGCACGTCGGCCGTCCGTCCTTCCCGCATCGGCGTGCCCTTCTCCGAAGACGCACGGCGCTGTAGCGCGGCCTCTTCGTGTTTCTTCCTAGCCTCTCTTCGCCCGCCATCCACCATCGAGTATAAGTTTCAACGGAGGTCGAGGTCGGCAATACATCATCCTCTCGAGGAGACATAGATTCACGGTGTATGCATAATATTTGCCGAGCCGGCGGGAAAATTAGAAGTAGCGTAAGCCGCTTTTCTTATCAGCTCCGTACTTTACGAGTGGAGGTTTCAGGAGAGATGAAACGTTTCGGGAAGCGAAGCGAGAGAAGCGCGTATACTGCAGTGGGATAGCGGATCGACCGGTCCGATTTTCTTGAAATCGCCGAAAGCCGAATTGCTCCAAGAATATCACGTCACTTTTACACGTGCAATGTGTTGTCATTTTGGTAATTAATCACGACTGACTTTCGACTGACACGCACGTGCAACGTGTGACGAGGGACAGAGGATGACAAGGTAACTCTAATCGAAGCGTGTTTTGTGCACCGCGATAAATCTCGTTACATCGCGCCCGTTCCACCGATAATTTTCGAGAGTATATTTTGGTGTAATAAATTATATTCTCCCGCGCGCAAACGTGATCGCAACTTAAGACCGGAGTTGGGTACCATTTCAATGTTTCCGGGAATAGCGCAGTTATAGAGACCACGGCGGCATTATATGGTATTAACGTCCGAGCGAAGTACGCGGCTACGAATTGAATAATCGAATAACAATAAATTTGCATTTGCGTTGTTGTGGCCGGCGCTGACGCCGCAATGGATGTAGGCAGTTGCCATCGTACGCAGATATCCGACGAGAGAGCGGCAGGGACCCCGCCCTTCGGCCACATCATTTCATAATCAGGGCGCAAATCGGCTCCACGCGGCTCTATTTTCCGCTACAGCCGACTGACGGATGTAATCTGTGTCCGTGGGCGTATTTTGCAAATTCAATCGCACGTTTCCAACTGTTTATAATATATAAACCGATGTAATCTGCTAACTATAAAGCACTGATACGATTTGTATGGAACACGGCGTCTGTAAATTGTGTGCGAGCCATTTGTACGTTTATCGAATGGAGTGCAGTTGCTAATGGTCGCGATAGTTTGATCGGAGAATGCGGTTTACGATCGATGGGATTATTTTACTTAAACCCACAAAGGATGGATTCTCGTTGCTAGCGCGATACAGCTATATCAACCACGTCTGCGGAGGGAAAATTTAGGAAAAGGACTCTTTGTGAAGAATTGACATCTAATTTCCGTAAATCTTGGAAATCCTTCTTAAGAGAGCTCGACCGGGATAGTTTCGCGTTGATGGAAAAGTAAGATATAGCCGGTTACAATTTACTCGATAATCAATATCTGTCTTCCCCCTGTATATACCTACCAACAGTTCGACACGCGTTTCCGTAAATTAAAAAGCATCCCACGTGCAACAAACGCGCATTTCATCTTTCCAGAGATATTGCGAAGAGAAGAGTAGACGGAGTTATCTGTAAGACGATATTTCGCGTACACAATGCCGCGCGTACAAGGTAAATGACGTTGTGTGTGAGCGCAACGCGCGGCAGCGCGAACACTCTCGCGGCTTAATTACGCTCGCGTTGGTCGGTAAGCGACCTGCAGACAATAAATACCAAGTGGCAGTCGCGTCCTGTGCGCTGTAAATTCAAGCAAGCAGGGGAGGACCACCGCGCAGCCACCGTCGTCGTCGTCGTCGTCGTCGTCGTCGTCGTCGCCGCGCTGTCGCGTCGTTTTCGCGATACAGCTCCGTAACACACAATATCATTTTCCCGGCACAGTCGGCGACCCTCATTTCTCTCGCGGGCTAGCAGTCCAATTTCACACCGTTGTAAATACGCTTCTCTTATTTTTGACATCGTCTTCAATTCTTCTTACTTTGTCGTCCCGGCCGAGCGAATTCCTCCGCCGCTGCGCTACCTCGCGGTCTCGAGTCGGAGCGGAGCGGGTGGATGGCTTCATTTATAATCATTTCCCGGGGCTGTATCTCTCTCCCTCTTCTTACGCGCCTTCTTCCTGCTTCTCCCACCCCTTCCCTTTTGTCTTCGTTCCTTCGTTCGGATCGTTGCAGGCTGAGTTGCTTGCTGGGCGTCCATCAGAATCTTATGTAGTCGTCTTCTTCGGCATTCATTAAACGTTATCTCACTCTTTCTCTCTCTTGTTCTCTCTTTCATTGATGTTTCTATATATATATATA
>NW_017280167.1:1426912-1438763 GCF_001594065.2 Cyphomyrmex costatus
GATATAAAAAATAACGACTTAATAATATAGCTTTGTATATTAGAATATGTCAATTCCATTTGCGATGCGTTATTTAACACGATTTAAATTTGACGCTTGGAAAAATGATAAGTTGATAACTATAGTTATTTCGCTGTCACTAATTTATGTATTCGAATACGATAATCTGACGTTCGCCGACGAGATATTACATGTTCGAGAAAAAAAAACGATTTTGCTGAAATACCTAAAAAATTAGATATCACTATTAAATAATCTATAGTGTCAAATTTAATCATTTATTGTATACATTTAGTAGTAGAAACAGTAATGACTTAAAATAAGTTAAATTTGACAGTGATAAATACAGATGTGAAAATAATTTTATTAGATCATCAAAATAATTATGTAGGAAATTCAAACATGATAAATAATACTGTAAAAAGTTTCGACATTCTCGCAACCAGTTTGAGCGTTCAACATAATTATTTTGATGGTTAACAAAGTTATTTTCAGATCTATGTCTAAAGTTTTAGATATTTTAGCAAAACTGCTCTTTCCGTTTACACGCATGTATGGAGTATAAAATAAGATAAAAGTTTCAGTTTAGAATTGTGAGACCAATAATCATCGCGCAACTTATTTGAACTGGAAATTGTTAAGATTTACCCAAAAATGTTATTAGGCATCAATACGTATATTCGTTTCGATCGAATACAACGTTTTTCTCTTATTTGTGTTAAAATATTAAAAATGTTGTTTTAATATAATTGAATCATCGTAAGATAAAAATCAGAACATGTGAAATATATAATTTCAATTTCATTTTAGTCTAAATTGAATCAGGAAAAAAATGCTCGTGCATAAATGCGTATACGTAAATAAGTAACATTAAAACATTTCAAGAAGAAAAAATAGCCGTAATGCGTAACAGTATTAATATAAGGAAACATCAATCACAAACGGTTGTCGGCCGCTTTCGATCGCATGAAGCAATCTTTTAAATAGTACCTCCAATTATTATCGCTTTCGTGCAATTCTGCTTGATGCACAATGAATCGCGGATCGCAATTCGCTCACAATTTCAGCGAGACATGACATTAATCCAATGAGAAACTATGAAAAATAGAAGGCTAGAAGGAGGAATCTCATCCTGCCAATTGAATGTAGAACTGCTCATTGAAATCGTTGCCCGAGGCGAGCGGGTTAATCACTGCCCCGTGACAAGCGAAACGTAATATCGCAAATCAAATTCATAAGAAAGTAGGTCACCTTCTATCACGACCGAACCCCCTGCTTCTTTCGCGCCCTTTTCACTTCAGATCTGTCCTCGTCTCATCATTCCCTTCTTTCTCCGCCGTCTACTTTTTATGCACGATAAGAGGTGGATTATTCATCTCAGACTCTTTCTTTAAGTGCGGAACATAACGATCGATCTCTGAAATTATCTCGTAAACTGCGAGACATTAATACCTTCGTGCCGATATAATGTTCAAGAACTAAAAAAGCAATTAAAAAAACTTTAATCTATTTAGACTATCAAAAATTTGTGTCTCTCTCTCTCTCATGTGAATAAAATATTATATAAGATATCCTATGAAATATTTTATTATTGATGAAATAAAATTGATAATACAGAGTTTTATTATTTCATTAATATCGTAACAGTGTGATTATTAATGATACAGTACAGCATAATTAAATAAATTCAACCAGATGGATTAAAAATAATTGATAAATTATCTATATGAACAATTTGCCGTTGCGCACGATGGATCCGCTTAATCAATACGATATTAGTTGATGTAATTACCCTCTCGTAAAGTGTATTAATTTTACCTTAGTATTCTAATATTCATTAAATTCAATTATTAAAATAACTATAGTCATATGTGACTTAAAGATTTCCTCGTATTACTTTGAGCTCGGTTAAAACCGTCTCTGGAATTTTAGTAAATCGATGTCGTGAGAAACCAGTATTCACTTGGTGTGTCAGAACACGACACCGTAGCTCCTATTATATACCGTTGGGCGAACACGAGGCGTCGAGGCTTTGCCCAAAGGCGTGATTGGTAATTGATTTTCAGGCTTCAGCACCGTGCTCACTCGTCTTCTATCCGCCTGCAGCTTTCTCCACCTTTCTCTTATCTAACTACTGTCGAAATCTCACGATTTAGTATGACAATGCGCACAAATTTCCGAGATATATCAAAATAATACACGTGGGAAATATAATATTCCCTGATGATAATCACATGATGACAACTTTAAGAATATAATTAAAAAAACAATTGTTATTTTTAAGATATATATTACATAGTAAAAAAAGCTTTTCGTATTTGTGTTGGAAACGGTCCATCCAAGTTCTTGTATTAACATTTTGTATTGAATTTTTTAATATATTCGAGTATTATGTTATTTAAATAGTCTGTGTTGAATTGAACTTAATATTTTTCAATGTCAAAATAATACAATATATGAGTAAGCGGACAAATAAAAAAAGGGATGTTTTTTAAAACGTAAATAAAGATGAATAAAATATGTGTTAACTTAACATATCAAGAATATTAATTTTAAAATTAAAAAAGGCTTTCAGGGTTTGTTTAGAAATTGTGTTAATATTACTTTTCTCATATTATCTTTTTAAATGATATTTATATTTCCTTCTGACGTATCTATCTTGTGTTAAATTAACATATAAATTTGAGTGGATCGTTTGGTGAAATGTATGAAATTTAACACAATTTTTCAACGGTGTATTATCATGAAAAATTATTAAATTGCATGTAATACGATTGGCAATTATCGTACATGTTAACATATAGAGTAAAGTTTACATTAAGTGACGTTTGTCTCGACCAATGGTCTCAAGCTATAACAGTGGATAATGCCGTGGTATCTACGGATGGCATTCATATGCCAAGAGCAAGCGTAGTTCTACTGGCGCTTGGTAACACTGCGGTATGCAGTTGATTATGGAGGCTATATGAAGGAGCTCGACGTGGCCTAGCATCTTGAGTACCCCATCCATGCTCGGGACAGTACCACCTCTTAGCCTCGAAACCGTGCACAGCATTATATACGGCACGGTATAGTTAATCCGTATGGACGTTCTCAGGGGATGTCGAAGATTCATCTTCAAGATGCTCAATATCGCCTAGTGAACCGACCAAGAGATTCAACCATTGTGTTTCACGCTGCTTTCTACATTCTGTATACTATATGATTTTTTTTTATTTATTCATCTATGTAATACATAACTTATTTTTTCTAATACTATTATTTTCAACTTCTGAGAATAATTAAAAGACATTTTCAATGCGTAATAAAATAAAAATCTTGTTTAAAAGAGTCATGAAAACGTTGAAACGATATTACAATACTACACAAGTCTCTCTCTCTCTCTCTCTCTCTGTCGTTGCCGTGGCAACGGTAGCGGAGCTTTATGCAGCTTCACAAAAGATTTTTCACGCTGTATCCGGTACGTCACTGAGAGACGTGATATTCCTGCGTCTCTCGATAGCCCGCTATCCTTTCTGCTTTTGCATCGTTCCAAGTTTACACAACCATCTAAACTGATCCGCCTGTGGTCCCGGTGGATCGCCCGGCTAATTCGAAAGTAAGGCGAGGATCAACGGGGTCTTCGGTCGGATGGTAGGAGAACGGAGCGAACCTACGTAAGGAGCGTGCGACTGATACGAGATTTATCGGATAAATCGGATTTAAGTGCGACGCTATATCCGTCCGCAGACAGATTCAACGATATTGCGAACTATAGCGCAAGTAACAAGCCGACATGAAAGACGGACTATTGCTGAAGGGAAACTGGTCTCTTCGCGCTTCAGGAGGCTTAAAATGAAACGCCGCGCGCCGATGCGCTACCAGACTAATTACGCTAATTGGCATAATACCTTCAATGGGTTGCCAGGTAACAAAGTGCCGACGGCCCGATACCGTCGGAATGTAACCGGATGCCGGAGAAAATGGAAAACGGCAAATGGAAAAAATAATTATGCAATCCTTGTCTGGTTGTGTGGATGGATATAAAGGGAAGTTTAGAGAAACCGGGTTAAGCTCTTTGGACTATTGAAATAACATTGCCTTGTTGACATGTCTGTGATATATTTACGCACAAAGTACGATGCAAGCCGAGTATTACGCCCTTTGACTGGCATACGTGTGTACGATGAATTTCATATGTATCTTTCTCTCTGTTTAGACTTGTGCAATCTTATTTTAAGAGCATCATACCTCTCTCGCAAAATGATATTTCTATTCCATTAAGTCGTATAATATCAAATATATTTTATATTTGATAATATAATTCATTTTTTTGAAAACTGAAATATAATTTTAATACGTATGTCATTGCATATTTTTAATTTCACAATTTAAATCGTGAAATTAAAAATAAATTGCGTTTTTTTAATAATCGATAAATCTTGATGAAAAAGTGAAATGTGAACGGCATCAATAACAAGAGAAAAATAACGGATATAGTTATATGATTTATATATATGAGCGTGTGTCCTAAAATAATATCCTAAAATCAATGTCGTTTTACCTCTGCCATATATTATTAATAGAAATTTCTTTTTGAATTCCATTTCGTAACGAGATTTTGTCAAACGGGTATAGTATAATTTCTCTGCGTTATAGATCGAGAACGGGAAATATTTCTGGGAGCACACAGAAACTGATAAAAAATGTATTATTCACTGTCAGACATTTTGAAACATTTGCGTCTCGCTTTTAATTTTATTAACGTCGAAACTTTGCGAATATCAATGAAACGGATATAGCTCTAAGTTTGGAATCGACATACTCGGAAAACTAGAATCATAGATCCCTAACTAACTTTACGAAGAATTTTATATCGCTCCACATACTATCCCCGCATATATTTCACTGACGTGCATTAAAAGAAAAGAGTTTCGAGAATTTATCTCAGACGCACAGCTATTTATTATTTTCACTGTTATTTTCGACACACAACGTATTTTTTGCGTACGTAGTATTTGCTATCGCGAACAGAGTCATAACATGTCAAGGATATGGGAGAAAAGAAGTCACTTGGCAACACAGCTATTTATTATTTTCACTGTTATTTTCGACACACAACGTATTTTTTGCGTACGTATTTGCTATCGCGAACAGAGTCATAACATGTCAAGGATATGGGAGAAAAGAAGTCACTTGGCACACTCCGTGTGCGCGAACGAGGATGTATCGCGGAAAAGCAACGTGAAAATTTCGCGCCTGCAGAATGGTGTGTGAGAAGGAGAATCGAGCTGAAAGATTCGCGTCATACGCCACCATTATCCGTACGAAGCGAGCTGTAGATCGTTGAAGTTCCAAGTTTTAAAATGTGGGCCAGATAAGAGCTGCCGGCAAGGTCCACATCTTCCGATTCGAACTTACGGAGAAGTCGCGTATCCACTCCGTACATCGATCCTGCTCCCCTCTACTTTTCCGTCTCTCTTTCTTTTCCTGTGTTCCGCTCTTTCATACTACACCATTCCTCGATCTTGCCTTCCCCGTCTCTCCTTTTCTCGTCGCTAACGTGTCTCGTCTCCGTCGTGCCTCCTTCCCTTTCTCTTCGAGACTCGCTCCTTTCTTCCGTACGTAAAGGCGGACTTGAGAGTGAGTGCCCTGGCGGCAGCAGAAGTTCCTCCATTAGCGATAACAATGAAAGATGGACATTGGGCTCGGAGCGCCGATCATTCCTGACAAACACACGCGTGGGCCACGTTCGTTGTCACTTCAAGATCCACGGAAATGGTGAATATCGCCGTGGCGTCGCGTCATAAAGCGTCGCACCTCGACAGCCAACTTTTACTTTGATCGCCGCGCTATAAATATGCTGCTGCGTCTAGTGAGACGGCAAATCACAATTTATCGTTGGCTTTTGCCTTACCTCGTGCCTTTGCTACTACATATATCCCTTTCAATATTTCCCTTCTTGTCTCTTTCGCTCGCGATACCTTCAGAGAATGCGTCACTATTGCGCTTCTTTGATAAGTGCACCTTGACACATGCGTCGTTTCGTTCCTTCAGAAAAATATTAGCTATATATTTCTCTTTTGGCTTTTCGCTACTTAACGCGGTTATACTCAATATTGTGCGCTTTAACGGCATCTCATCTCACATTCCTTCACTTTCATAATTGCTTTTACAATTTGTAAGGAAATTAAAAACGCGCAAATCGTCCCAAGCTGTTGTTGCCGCGAATTTATTTTACGTTTGCAAAGAAACAGAAATGAAATGGCTTTAGTCTCGGTTATCCGGTCCGGAAAGCGCATCCATTAACAGCTTTGCTAATGGACTCGTTACCAGTAATATAACGTGAAAAAAAAAATATCAACGTAATATCCGCAGCTTGCGAAACGCAAACGAAACTTTTACACATTGCTAGCTTCGGTCGCGTGTATAATTTCCCGAATTCCCGTGCAGCACGTGTCAACATTGCGCGGACCTACATCGATTAACGATCAATACGACCGGATAAAGAGGGAGACTTACCAAGTTAAGTGAAAGGAGGAACCAATTTGAGAGGGATCTCCTCAGTCATCTGACATCTGTGGTTCGTTTTCATTCGATTGTTGTTCGCTCCGCTCGCTCTTCCTATTCTATTCGGCCTTTTCATCGCTCGGCCGAATTGTACGTCATGAAACGAAATTTCCGGCAAGAGAATCGGATGAGGAGTGAGAGGTGGAGATAGAAAGGGACCGGTGGAAAGGGAGTGGAAACAGAGGAACTTCATACATGATTTCCCCCGAGTCCCTGAAGTGAAGCATTTCGAGCAATGCGCGCTCGTACGAGCGCGCGACCACTGGCTCGCGGCGTGGTATCTCGCTGACAAAGTTGCCCAATCATGCGTGCATTATGAGATTCGCGAACCAGAAGGATACCAGAGTGAGTGGAAAAAGTGGAACGCTAGCCAGACAAGGCGGTCGATTACCTATCCGTCGCGAGAGTACGCTGTCGAGTCACGTATTTTCTTGATCGGAGATTAAATTTCTTTCCCGCTTAACGACCTCATGACAGAATATATGTACAGAATTCCTCGTTGCAATCATTAAACGCGATATAAGCAACCGTCTAATTACGTTGGCTAAAATTAATTAAACAACGATAACTAACAGAAATTCTATATTAGATGTGATTTAATGCTCGGAGGTCAATTACACTGATTCAAATTAATAATCAGTCTTTTGATATATGTATTTTTGCCACAGTCTCGATTTGATCACGACATTCGTCGATACCGCCGATAAATTCCAATATGAATGTGTACGATAAATGTTGGTATCAACTTTCATGACATAATAATGACATAATAAATTTTCATATAAATAAACGGATACCTGTAGTAGAAACATAACCAATCGTGTGTACTTTGCTGATAATTTTTCATATTAATAAAAATAATTGTCAGGAATTTTTACACAGTTTCTAATTCCTTTACGTTCTTATTTATTTACCGTAGTTATTTATTCTGATTTTCGGCTCACACAATCAGTATATCTTAAATTGACGAAATGAATTCCATAGATCGTACAATTCGACGTTAATTTTCGATCGAATGAATTTGTCGCCTGCAGCTCTGTTCATTTATCGTTACGATTGACATACTACGTAATGACAAAAGGCGTGTACACTGTCCATAAGTGTCGCGCGTCTTCGCTTATCTTCAGATTCAACGGGGGTTTCCAATCGTGTCCTTAGGGATCGCGCGAACGACAATGCGTGACGAACGTATTGTCGCAGCGCGAATCTCGTTCGTACCGCAGCCGCGGGTACCCTCCGATTCCATCAATCACTACCTCGCTTCACGCACAGCTCGGGAACTCGCAGTGCACGCAAAATCGGCGCGTGCGCGCGAGTATGATGGGAAGCGCTCACGCGGATCCGCTGTGTATATGGATGCTGCGTTGGTAAACGGGCGGGACGGAGCGATTAGATGTTCGATCTGTATCAATATTTACCTCGCCTTGCTGCGGCGCGCCTTGCGCGAAATGGAAGCCAGACTTCCTTCATCCCCGACGTGTTTGCCCGTGCCGCGAAGCAGATACGCCGGATTCCCCGGGGAGGACGTGCCGCTAGTCCTACGGACAGGCTTACCCTTCGAGCTACAAACTACGTCCCCTTTCCCGCATCTTCTTTACTGCCTCTCTCTCTCTCTCTCTCTCTCTCTCTAGCGACGCGTTCGCTTTACCCGCTACCCTCGTACAGCCAAGTCGTCTTACCCCGAGCCCGGGTGCTCGCACCGGCACGATCGATCGGCCGGCATAATAAGAAGAGTAAACGGCAGAAGATATTGTATGCAAGATCAACCGGCGAACTGCACTCGAGTGGATGCGGCGCGATCTTCCGCATTTCCCGGTTTCCTCGTGATCTCCCGAAATATCTCGGGAAATCGTAATAGAAGGAATACGATTCGATAAAGATGATGCTCTTTATCGATGGTTTTATAATACGTTGATAGGTACAGGATAGCTTCATTTTAAAATGAAACGATACCGCGGAGCTCTGCGAGCGATTCTTGTCAGATCGGAGTAAACTCTTTTTCACCGAGACTTGGTTGGTACACAATCATCTTTGGCAAGCGCGGTGCGATATAACGAGGAAATCCAGTACGATCGATAGAGAGAAGCGGTAGTAAAATAATGATACTTTGGACCGCGGTTCTAATGGGAATTTGTTGGCCCCGGTCTCGTAAGAAAGATTCCAGAAAGTATTTCACTTAAGTTTCCGCGTTGCGCCGTGAACGCGAAACAAAATCATCCGCGATAACTTCCACTTTAACTTTGCGGAATTCAAGGTTCTGACAGTTACTTCCATTTTAACTTCGTCCACTTCATCAATCATCCTAACGCAGTTTTTCCTTCAGTCTAGCAATAACTCCCAGTTTTGTTCCATTAGCTCACTCGATCGGATTCTTATCTCGGGAATACTCTACATGTTATAACACGTACATATATCGATGACGAATGATACTGCGCGCACATTCCTATCTCGCTGCCTTCAGAAACACCATTAATCAATTTGAGCAGCTGACTGCAACGCTGCCTCGATTACGATCGCCGTTACTCGTTTCCGTATTCCGTTTGAAAATCAAAAAGCACGCCTTCTCACGGCGGTTGTAAACACCCGCAAGTTTTACCGATGCGGTTAGATTTTCATGTCAAAAAATACTACCACTATACTACTGCGACCGTAAACGTTTTCCGTCCAACGAGATATCCACGCTCGCAGTTGCGAGCAATGATGCAAGATTGTGATCTGTATGCATTGCGGGGCAATGTCAGATAATAGACGACTGAGAATGCACGACGGTGCGAGAAAAGGGAGCATCGTGTTCTACGGTGGAGTTGGCACAACGAAAGGCGACGCTATGCCGAACACGACGCGGAATGCGGCTCGGTCGCGACACGGATAAGGGTACGAGGACGAAGATCGAGGAATGGAGGACAGAGAGAGGCGGAGAGGGGATGGTGAACACCGACGGAAAAAAATACTCCCGCCAACAAGTCTCAAACCCTAGCTCGCACCCGCGTACCGCGTGCGGCATCGGGCAATTTTTCAATGGCTCCGGCCGAGCTTGAATTCTCGTTAATTTTTACTTTCTCTCGCCGTCCGCCACGGGGATCCGCCATTGTCCGCACGGCTTCGCTCGGAACCCCTACAACGATAACAGAGAAAATGCAGCGGAGCGAGCCCGAGGTATATCTACCTACCAACCTACCTAACGGCGCGAAGCTGTCGATAGCAACACTCTCCAATAAAGCGGATCCCTCCCTACCATGCGGAACAATCGTTGCTTGAGAGTGCGCCCGCACAACCGTCGTCGTCGCGCCGGTTGTTCCACTGTTTTGCGGTTCCCTATATGTACGTACGCGAGTCCGGCTATATTCTCGGACAGTAACGCAATTTCGGTATTTGACGTACGAGCGGACGATAGAAAAAAAAAGAAGGTCGTGCAATTCTGAGATTTCAGGTACAACTTGTCGCACGTAACAAAAATCGCATCCACGGTACTCGAAACGTATCACAGGCATCGTAAATTCGTTTTGCCAATGAATGCCAAATGATTGGCTACAATCAAGGTTGCGAAAGTTACTTTACAAGTTACTTGTAAGTTATTTTCATTATAGAAATTGAGTAAAATGAGAGAGAGTTCTCGGGTTTATTTTATTTTTATATTATATTTTATCATTAGTCCCAATTCTGTATTACTTCTTGTACTCAATTTTTACGACGATCTGAAAAGTAACTTGTTAAGGAACTTTCTTAACTGATGTTACATATAATACAACCGCACACATTGTTTAAATTAATTTACTTACTTATTTAACAGCATTCTGCTATGCTAAAATCAAGGGATGTCTTTGCGGGTGAGAAGTCGATTGAAAGGGTGCGATGTTATCGGATTCCGTGCGTGCCATATATGCAGAGGCATTGATCGCTGCTGCTGACCGCACAATCACGCTATCCTCTCCAACTCTTCTTCGTCCTCGTCGTTGACGCGTCCTCGTGCCGTGACAGCGATCGACAGATCTCACGTCGAACCCAGACCTCGCTGCATGTTTCATTGCATCCGACTGTTTTCAACGGTCTTCTTTTTTTTACGATGCAACAGACCTCTTCTCAAGTTTAATTGTACAATGAAATAATGAGGTAATTAGCCTGTTAAATAAAATTCAATAAAATTTTATGTCCCTGCCTGAAAAGCAATGTTATAAATTTTTTATTTAAACAATTCTTTGAAGTGTTTCAATGACATGATTCATAAATTTGTTTAAAAATATTTCTCTGTTAATTTACTTTTTTATCATTTTTGAATTCTGATATTTTCTTTCTGAATTTTTCAGAAAGAATGTTTGTAACAATAATTTTTTTAACAAATTACTTAATGAGAACTATTTGTATAATTAATATTTAGTTTAAACATACAACAATTGATTAATTGATCATTACTTTACTCAATGAGTCTACCACACACGTAAGTATTAATAAGAATTAAAAGAAATTTAATGAGTACGTATACATTATACATGTATAGTATTATTATAGATGAAAATCTGACGACATTTTTAAAATTTGTTTATCCTACATGACGAATAAAGACGCGGTTGTCACGTGGTGGATCAGATCACGTTTTCTCAGACCTTCGGGTTGCAGCTTGCGCAGCGCACACGAAGAAAGCAAGAAAAAATTAAACATGCAGAACGTTACGTAGTTAAGCGCACCTGTGGCCATGTAGAGAGAGTTACGTCATTCAGTTCCTTGAGTTCGCGCGAAACTTCTGCCAAAACCAACTAGTTTATACGAAATTATGTTTACTTATGCGCATCGCTAAAACTACTCTCGCTCAACTTGTTACGCGGGGAAATCCCAGAGGTTCGATCAGTTCGCATAGGAAAATCTTTGTTTCGTAACTGATGTTTCTGGAATAGATATCAAACCAATAGTAATCATTTTCAGATTCAACACCCTCCTTGTTTGATGAGAGATTTCTACCGTTAACAACGTAGACGTGATCTTCGTGTGGTGTACACGCGATTTTGAACCGCGTCATCGATCCTGACGTAACACGACGAAAGTCGGATTCGGCGCCAATACGTTAACCAATATTCCGAGCTTTCGGCACGAGCAGGATTTAAACCCCGGCGGCTCGCGTATGGAAATTTATGAGACTATTTCGCATGTAAGCACTAACCAGGTGTGGCTACACATAAATTCCGCATCCTCCCGCGTATATTTCAGACCCATCGCCCTCTTCTCCTTCGTTGGCTCGGCTGGCGCGGGCCAACTTGCCAGAAGTTACCTGTGCCTAGAATCCCTTTTGTCCCCCCCCCCTCCCCTCCCC
>NW_017280167.1:1438867-1467882 GCF_001594065.2 Cyphomyrmex costatus
CCCCCCCCCTCCCCTCCCCTCCCCCTCATCCACAGACGCTCCCGCCTCTCCCTGCTCCACGACATCCACCTTTTCGCCTTCCTTATTCGCCTTACACACCTGGTATGCACGTTATAGTCGACCCTCTCTCTTATTCTTCGCTCTCGAGATCGTATCCCTAAATCACCCCCGACTACCCACCAGCACGGAGGCGCCCTTCTAATTGCTCTACGCTACGTTTAAATTACTTAACCCCCACCCCTCAAATTAGTTTCGGATAGTCGAAAAGAATGACGCATTCGTCGGCGAGCTTGTAGAACGCGGAAGAATCCTGCCGGGAATGCTAATTTAAGCCAGACCCCATTTGCGCGTCGAGGAATCGCTTCACCCCTTCTTACAACTGTCTTCCTTACTTGCGAAGTATCTTTCGATTTGTCAATATCTTCCTTCGCTCTTTCGAGAACATGAGAAGTTTTAATATACTATTGCGTTAGCTCGACTTACAATTCTATATTATAGTAACGCAGTTAATCAAAATGGAATTTACATTTTAATTTAATTATATTTGTTATAGACGCATTACATATGCTAACTTTATACTTTACATATTTATCTAATTTACTAGTAAACAGTAGGACCAACAATTGGCCTGTTTGGCGAGTATATTCAACAGCGCTCGGTCTTTCGTTGATAATTGAATATCGCGTACACCGCATACTCAATTTATAGCGTATCTGTGTCGGAGAAAGCAAAATTCAAGTGTGCGAATAAAGACCATTGAAAATGTTAATCGTCAAATTGCGATCTTCTGATATACCGTAAGGGTGCTTTCAGACATTCTCATTTTGAACAAAGCTAGCTTGATGCTCCCTCCGGCTACAACGAATCACGTTCGCAATTAAAGGCGAAGCCGCAACCACGGCGGAAACTCATGAAGGCCGGGACGGAAACGTATCTCATGTACATTCACCCTCGATGTAACGACACGAGGTACACTCACGAAGCGTCCTTTTAAATACGTGACCTGTAAATAATTATATGAAGGAACATACAAAGCGCGCGCCGCAACTGAAAGAGTCGGTTGCGAGTCAATCTTGCATATGTGTGCCAAGTATCTGCACACATACGAGATTCTTCTCGTTTCTTTCTTGTTTGCTATTTACCTCTTTTATCGAAGACTACCCTTCTTTTTACCTCGTACTTTCCGTGATTAAAACTCCTTTGAGAAAATATTAGGAGAAAGGTGTCTCTGAAATTACGTGTAAAAATAACACAAAGAGATACCAAGAATACAAGTATTTCAATTTGCCCGCAAAATAAATACATCTTATAAATAAATGTTTTAAAGAAAATAAAGATAGTAAAGAGAAGAGTACGATTCTAATATGTGGCTTGAAACAAATTGATATTTGAACAGCAGAATACAGTCGTATAATTGCGGAGCGTCGATTCGATAAACTCCTTCTGATAACGTCCGTGCCGAAAAGGAATGGCGAGATTTGTTCGTAGAAATAATGAAAAAGTTGCTGCAGGACAACGTCTTCGTAATGGAGCAGCGTTACACTTAGAGAGAAACAGAGAGAGAGAGAGAGAGAGGAGCTGCTATTATTTTTAACTACTTCGCTACAATCGCATTTACACAGTTCCCCTTTTTTTGCAGTTGGCTTATACTTCTGCAAGATCGGTTCTGTGCTCCGACTGTGGTTTTAATTTTCATAAAATTCGATATCCCGCTCGTTTTGCGCACGTATCATTTCTATGGATGCCATACGCGCGCGGCTACATGAAACAAAGGGCTCTCGGCGCACACGTGAAGCTGGAGAACCGCAATCTGATTGTAAAGCTATTGTACCATTTCGGAAATCAAATCCGTTTCTCGCGGTCACCATCGATGACGACCAATCATTCTGATTGACCAGAATCGATCAGACGTCCTTGATGGCAATATTCCGATTTGGGATCTACACCTGTGTATCCGCAAGCAATTATCTTTGAACACCGCGGGCAATTATCTCATTCTAGCACAATGACACGGTTTTTCAATTTCTTGTTTCTTGTATTAATCCTTCGCCAGTGAATCGGTTTTAATAACCACACGTGCGGCGGAGCCGGATCAAATAAATCTTGTTTTGTATATGGAATTAAATGCAATTTTTGAAATATTTATTTTTATTAAAACAATATTAAAAATTTATTCAAGTAATAATTTAATATTTGATTGAAATTTTTATAGTTTACAACAATTGAAGAAAAGTATATATTTATAGTACATTCGCATGATATAGTTTAATCTTTATTTGTCAAATGATGTATTTTCAATGTAACATAAACAAATTTAAAAATCGGCTATATAGGAGTCAGCGCGGTAAGTGGTGCGCAACGTTAATATAAATAAAAAATTATTTATTTATACTAAATGATGTAATAGATCCAACGACGTTTATTTCATGAGGTGTAAATACATCGTTATTAAAAGTTCCAGACGTTTCGGCTATATATTTTAGCCATCTTCAGCAGATCTTAACAGAAATTTTCCTCTTGTGTCCAACCATAAGCACAATTTTCGGTCAAAAAAGTTTCCAAGCGTGTTGGTAACGAAATTGTATCTAAACATAGTCATGCTGTTATATTATAAAAGTACAAAAAGTAAAAAATTGACCAAAATTTATGCTTACCAAAGAAGATCACAAGTAACAATTCAATCGTTGTTCGTAAATCATAATTAAAAATTTTAAACATTACAACTTATATATAATGCGTCTAAACTATGTCATGTTCTGATTGTCTCTGAGTTAAAATAATCAATACAAAACGGACATGTTATATACCAATACATATGTGAAAATTGAGTCTATTTTTGTTTACAATTTGTTTAAGATGTCATTGTAAGTATGGTTTAAACTGTGATGTATTTTCACAGACACAGTGAAATTCTTAACTTTGAACCAAATATAAAATATTTTGAATTTCAATTTATAAAACGTTAATCTTTCTCAGTCACTATTTTAATAAATACTAAATGCATTCTTCGATGTTCGAATACGTGTGTTGTTGCTAAAGAAAGAAATAAAGTAAAAGAGAATGCGTAACACCCTCTGTTACTTTATATATATAGTCTATCTTCATTCACATATAAAACAATAGTTTATTTCTGGATCTCGAGTGACCCTCATTTGATAATAAAGGGTTAATCATCGGTATACCTTTCGCGTTATGACATACAAATGAACACGTTTTCCAATGTAATCGGAAATAAGCCTTATGCATAGATGTTGAGAGATACGAAAATGCGAAGCTTCGGGGACAATTTTCTTTGAAGACGTCAAAAATAACGCGATCGCACACTTCGCATTCGTATTTTCACGATATCGCTTTCAAACGGATGCCGGCTGCACGCGTTTGCCGAGATGCTAAGACGAAACGCACACGGAAGAAGCGAAATACCATGGAATATCCGTGACACGCGCTTAGTTTTGACAGAGGATTCATGCTCTCGCGAAAAACGTTTTCGTAGATCTGAAAATTGAACTTTCCGCAGGCTCTCTTTTTCCCTCGGACCGTAATCGCGCCTCCTTGAAACGCGCACGCTTTGCTTTCAACTCTCGTTTTCCATCTTTGTTTCCCTGCATCATCGCGCGCCTGCACCTACGGCAGGAAAAACCAATTCCGGATAAAGATATCCCGGCGGAGAGACAATGCGTCTTTCAGCCCGTCAAGACGCAAGGTCGTCATCGCCGCCGCCGCCGCCGCCGTCGTCGTCGTCGTCGTCTGTCGTGACAACAACGCGGCGTGAAGTAACGAGGTAGTACGCGATGCATTCTTTCCGCGACATTTCGCGGCAGGTCGTACATATATATTCGGCAAGAATTTATTTTATTTACTACAACGGTACCCCCTGCAAGCAGTCCGTGGCACCTCCTCAGCATATTGTCTATTTCGGCGAGACGCGCGAGCTGGAAATAAAGATCGGGGGAAGGCTAACGCGCGACGAGCAGAGACGGAATCACCCCCTCTCTTGGGACCGGAGGCGTCTCATTAGGCGCGATTCAGTGTACCACACTCCGGCAGATCCCTGCCTTCCAGATTGTTCCATTTTCCTTCATACATATTTAAATTATTGAAATTGTGCGGCATTACCATATTCCATTGATTTATCGATGCCTCTCCGCGGTTTTCTCGTTCCCCATCCCTTCCCCCCTCCGCCCGGTACCTCTCCCTCCTCTTGTCCCGCTTCTTCTTTCTCTACATCCCTCTCTCGCTCCTTACCCTTTATTCGCAACTGCTTTCTAACGCTAGGCAGCCTCTATTTTTACCAACCGAAGCGCGATAAAAAATAAGAAGGGAAAAGCCTTTAAGTCCACCCACGATGGACTTCTATTACCCTCTTTTGTTGTCGTTTTATTAATAAATATAAATGGACGGACTATGATAGATTAGAATAAAATTGACATGTTACAAGAATGAAAGGAATTAATAATGATTAATGCATTTTTCGTTAATATCCTAGTTGAGATATTCTTTGTGATGTGAAATATAATATTTCCTTCTTCTATTTAAGCGCTTGTGACACATATTAAGAAAATCTGAACGTTACTTTCTCATATCAATTATAAAAGTAGGTACATCGTCAAATATAATAGTCGTTGGTCTTTTGGTGGACTCTTAAAATTAAACGATTTCCTCAACGTAAAATCTTTTCCTTAAAATTCTTTTACGACCAAGATTTTATTTATAGATGTACTTATACTTAACATCGGTTTCTTGGTCACAAACAATTTTAGTGCTGTCCCCGAATATATTCCTCCTTTATTTTACCGAACAATTCATTTCGTGTCGTTCGCCAATTATACGGTCGCGAGTTTTAAAGCTCTGGTAACATTCAACTGTTTTGTTCTAATGACCACAGTATCCGGGAATCTCTTACGTGGCGTTTGAGAGAGGATTTACAACTTTACAACCTATAAAGCTCGTGCGCTGCGAAGTAGTACGGGTCAATCCCACTCCTGTTGGCGGTCTGAAGATCCGGTTGTGGACTCATCCCCCTGTACCTTCCTGCCACCTTATCCTCACAATTCGGGCTCTCGTAGCTACATCCGATCGAACGGACAGTCAAACAACTTTACACCTATTTTATGGAGCGCGATATTGTATTTAGAATCGCGATAGTGCACGCCACCGATCGACAACGTGAACGTTATGGTCGCGCGGAGAAATATTGCCCGCGGTATGAGGATACAAATGGCCAACAAAACGCGAAAAGTGTTTAAAAGATTACAAACGACAAATCGTTTATAGATTTCTGCGATCCGCAGTTTATGGCAGAGAAATCGCATATAATTTATTCCACTGTACATCCTAATAGAGATTCGCTACGTTTTCATTAACTCTCTGTTTTAATAGATGCAAGTGTATTCGGAAGCGACAACCGCATCATCGTTATTATTCACTACTGTTGTTGCTGCATTTATTAAAATGATTTCTGCAATGTTGTTTATAAAACAAGAAGAGTGTATAGTAATAGATTCCAATGATCGAATTGTCTCTAAAGTACTTTGGTTAATATTTGCAAGATACTACCGGAATTGTAATGGAAAACGAAGCTCTGTTCATCTTCGATCAAGTTTCGGAATTAATTACCGAGTCGCAATCTTTCTTCGAAGCATTCGTTATGCAAGCGTTTTAACGAGCTCCTACCCCTCCAGTTACTTTCAATCAGACGATAGTCTTTCTTTTCATATACCTAGTGACGGTTTATTCTTGTCCATCAAAGATTCCTCGATAGCCATATATAATAAGACACGTTATAGTTGAATCATTAAACCGTGCGCCTTTTTCTTCAATCGTGTTACAATGCATAAAACGCAGTAAATTTATTTTTTCTGTTTAATCTAGTTATAAATGTTGAAAATGTTAAAAGCAGAAAACAGAGAATATATTCCAGTAATTTAAAAAATATAAATATAACAAAAGTATAGTTCAAATTATACAACTCTCTACAGCAGTAAGAAAAATCTTCCTTCTGTCCTTCAAAAAGCGGAAGTAGTGCGATAGTAGTATTGGACACGTCTGCGTGAAACGTAGGGTTTAACTACGTTTCCAGACGTACTCCAAGTGACCGATACTCCATAGATCGTTTGTCAGAGTATAGACTTTATTACACCAATAAAGCCAATGACGGATCTCGTATCCATGCAGTATCCTGCATTTTCTCTCTCTTATCCTACGTCCTACCTTCCGACTGTCCTTCTGTCGGTCGCGTAATAGTGCAGCCGATCATTCTGACATTCGTCACGATTTAGCCCGTTCAAAATGAATGGCTTTGAAGATACTCGACAGAAGCGACTGCATCGAAATTGCGTCCATATATACGACGCGCTTTGTAACGATCAGGAATATTAATTAATGACAAACGTTAAAACTAAAATAGTAGAAAAGCATATAAATTTCAGTAAATCGAGGTACAGGTGCATAATCCTTTCCGTACTAGCAAACATATAGTATCGTTTTTTGTGTAATCTAAAAAAAAATATAATTTTTTTTGTTAGAAGTAATAACGTACGAAGGAACGAAGATAAACACGGGGTATTCTATTTTCCCATGCGTGTGTTACTTTAAAGCGTGAAAGTTTCGAGAGAAACAAAGTGCCGCTGAAAATTTTTCAACCGCTATTACGACGCTGGCGAAGCTGGACGCGATGAAATTCAAGTGAGCGTTTAGGTCGAAATTTACATTAACAATCTACTAAGGATATTTCCGCCTCGCCTTTTAATATAATTTAACCAACGTTGCTGCGCAATGTCGAGAATTTCCCACGTTGCCTGTGCGCTCGTAGGTCGATTAAGAGTGAGATAAAGAATTTTTCGAGGGAATGCTTTATAACGCAAACAGCATATCGTAACGTTTCATTTGAAATTTAAAAACTTATATGTGTAATTCGCGTTTACGAAGATACAGATACAATTTTTGTATAATTAGAAATAAACATTTTAACGCACAACGCACAAAGAAGTGAGTAAAAAAAATATCTTCGCAACATTTCCACGCGCTTACAGTCATATTGGCGAGAAAGGTAAAATTGGAGATACTCGGGCTATTCCGCAACTTACACGGTTCAGATCTCACGAAGGTGTTGTACCCGGCGCCATTTACATGCGTATTACCTTCTTTTACACACGCGTTACCTACTTGCATCGAACGCAGGTGTGTCTTATGAGACACGGACGTCCACGAACACCGAAAGTTTCCACTTGCGCAGCGTCATCGTTCCTAAATAGAGTATGCGGATTTCTTTTTCTTCGACTGCACGTATCCGAGAGATACGTGGCTAATCCCAAAGCAGTGGACCCGCCGAATTTTCCTGCGAACTTAAACGCGACAACGTTTCCCGACAAATTCGTATCTTCCTTCCGCGGGATACAAACAAAAAAGCACGCTTTTCGGTTTAACGATGTTAACGAAAACGCGCGGAACTGTAACAAAACTGAATTCCAGGGCGAACTATTCTCCGCAAGTTGGGGAAAAAAACGGCGACGGCCAACCAGTTTTATAACGGACTGTCGAGCTTTCCCGAAATTGATTTTTCTCCGCTGTTACAGCTGCTGGCGCTCGCGTATACCCCCTTCGCATGCACCCCCGTGTTCCCACCGTTACTTTTATGTCATGGCCGCGCGCTGAATTTCCAGCAAGGGTTGTAAATCGAATAATCAAAACGTCAGAACCTTCCTACGTTGGAACACCGCGACCGTTTTGTGCGCGGGTTTTAGCCGATGAAAACGCGATTTTGCTGGCGAAAATAGCGGCGTGGGGTAACACTACTTGAGAAAAAAAATAAAACACAAAAGAAAGAGAGAAAAGGAGAAAGATGCGAACGTCGTATAAGAATATATGAACGTTTTGTTTTCAACATTCGACGGAATCGCGCGATATCCGACGATGAGCGCATCCGAATAGCATAAATCATCCCGAGTAATGCGAGCCGTCTTCTGACCAACACACGGCGGAACGTGTCAGGGTAAGAAAATACACGACCCTACAATCTTCGCTGGAGAGAGAGGCGGTGGATTCCTTACCTTTCTCCAGAAACGAGTTACCGTACTCTTCGAGCATCCTCACGTTCCACCGCCGAAAGGTATTGCCATGTTTTATATTCAACGGAAAGTGCGAAATATCATAAATCTTTCTTTCGATTGTGGATCGTCGGGATAACTTAACATCCAGAGCGATTGCGCTACGAATCGCCCGACTACTTTCCTTCGCTTAGTTATCTAAACTTTTCACAAAAATACTACAAATCTACAAATTTTTGTAATTCTACAATGGACTAAGTATCGTTCTCTTGACGCATTCTAACACTGCAGGAGTTCGTAAATTCGTGTATTTTTGGTGCCTTGATATGCACCGTTATAACAAATGGAGTAATAGTAACTCAATTTCTTTTGATAACATTTTGTTATTTTAACTATGTGTATTAAAATGTAAGTCAATCTATTTCTGTAGTTAGTTTCGAAATAAACAATGTCTTAAGTGTATATTAACACATGAGTAAATGATAAACTAAACAGTCGAAGACGTTTTCTCGGGTTAAATTGTTTAACTTTATATATTGTAGTTAAATTAATTATATATATATATTTTTTAAGAGTAGAAACAGTGTATAATCTGTAGAAATGATTAAAAATAACTTAAATTGAAAATAATTTAACATCACAAATTTAAAAGTGTGTCTCTTATTTATTTATGTTTAACTGTTGCTGTACATTTGATATTATCTGTTCAAAAAATATAAAAAATATATATATTCACATGTTAAAAGTAAATGTATTAGTAGTATTATTAACGTATTATTTTTATTGATACGTAAATTACTTTAATTATTCATTCGAGAAAATTGCATATAAGCAAATAAAAAATTATATATTATCTACTGAGGAAATATATCTCTCATCACGCTTTACATCAAACTGATAAATAAAAGTACTAAAAATATTACACATAATTATACATTGAAATTTTATTATACATATAAAAAAATCAGTCATATAATAATAAATATAAAATAACTGGTGACAAGAAAAAGTCTTTATTTAAAAAAAATTTATACGATTGAATTAAGAGATCAGAAAATATAGAATGAAAACCTACTAATTTTACTTTCTAATATTCGGTTTTTTTCCCATAATCCTCTATCGTGATTCTATCGGTATTCATTCATATTCTATTATGGTATTCACGAGATACTCGACATATCTCCAATCGACGTTTCCCGCGAACAACGATCTGAGAACGAAGATTGAAAAAATGGGGTGAAAGAGCGCTTAGGTAATGAAAAAGCGCTGCTAGCGCAATATCTTTGCTGCATCGATAACTCACGCCGCTTGTCGCTGCATGTACACGTGCATCACGTGACTTTTGCACGTCCTTCGTGGCGCAGATGCGCGAGACTGTACGGGAATGTGTATACACGTGGAGAAGCAACAAGAGCACGTGGCTTCTCTGAAAAAGAGATAGAATTGTTCGTCCATAAATTTATGCTGCTTCACGAGAAACATTTTCCCTTCATTTCTTCTCAGGCCAACCCTCTGTTCTTATATATATATATATATATATATATATATAGGTATATATATTCCTCGTGCCGCTTTCTTTTTTAACAATAAAAAGCAGAATTCTGATAAAATCCTTTGACGAAATTTAAGCCTAGATACAGCCCCGAGCACTCACTTATTTCGTAGTTAATGGTTTTGTTAATTAAATTCCCATAACAATCGGCTGTTGCCAAAAATCCGTTCAGTAATCAAGATTACGATGTCTGTCCGTCGACGATTTTGATCTTCCATTTTACTCGCGCAACATTACATTCAACATCAAAGCGCGCTTGTCGGCGCCGGTCGCTGAGCATTTCGCGTGCGGCATTTCAAACTTCAAATGGCCGAAAAATCCAATGCGAAAAGGGGATTTCGCCGGTAATCCGGAGGTGCGTTGGAAACAGGGACGAAAACCGATTTTACGAAACGGCCAGACAAAGGAAAAACGGCCACGTTGAAACTTCTCTATCTATCCAAGCCAATTTGTACGAATTTATTTCCGGCGATGTCATATGACGCGAGATGCACGAGGGGTGACGCAGCAACAGCTGTCCAGTTGCGTGCACTCGAGCGAATCTGAGACGAGGAGAGAGAAAGAGAGAGAGAGAGAGAGAGAGAGAGAGAGAGTGACCCGGAAGAAGCGCGACGCCGGAAATCCCGTTCGCGGCGAGGAGCAGCATCAGAGGAGAATAGCCCCTCTCTTCCAGGGGTTAGCCTATACAGTTTGGAACCGGCGCGGCGTGCCGTTCGCCGAATCGCGCCGGATATCGGAATAGCAATAATAATCAATTGTCCATGTAAAAGCCTCGACAAGTTACATGATCGGGAAATAACTGAAATCAATTCGCCGGACGCGCTGGGCGGCCGGCGTGCGTCCAACTGCACGTAGTCAGGCGTGAGTCTGCGGAAGGGTAGGGAAAGGGGATAGACAGGGTGACCAGGGAGAAACCCGATGGTGGGTTGCACGGTCGGTGCACTACGGGTCGTAAAATGCATCTGCCCTGCCGCCCACCACCAGTAACGGCTTTTATTGCGTCACACTCCCCCGCAACTCCCTTTTCACTCTCTTCTCTCTCTCTCTCTCTCTCTCTCTCTTCGCTACTCTCGCGACTCGCTAGATTGTCTCTTGCCCTTCTGATGTTTCTCTCCTGCGTCCCTCTTTCTCTCTCGTTCTCGTGTCACCCCATCCACCCATCGGCTCGACTAAAAAAAAAAACAACGCCAACTGATTTATAACCCTCGTACACTCGTTAAACTGATTCGATAGATTTAACTGCGCTTACGCCGATTTCTTCTCTTCGCCTCATTCTCCCTGTCTCTTCGCGATCTCCGTCTTCCTCATCATTCTTCAACTTGCACGCCAGTTTTACTCTTGCAACTTTTGAAAATGCGAGGTATACGTCTTCTCGTCTTTCTTTCTCATTCTTTCTACCTTTGTCCACTCACGGTTTACAGCCGAGCTTACATCATTCGGTCGAGTTTACACGTACCGTCGGCATTCCACGCGAAGGCATTATTGTACGTAGCGATCCGTGACACGGTCCGTGATCCTTTGAACTTAAACTTCCGTGGTATTTCTCTTGGTATTCCACGGTCACGTGTTACCTCGCATTTTTGAAAGTCCGCGCAGTCGGAGTTAAGTGTCGTTTCGACGAATGGCACAGTCATCGTCATTTACGAACGTGCTCGGTAAGACGCGCCATGGATCTCTCGCCTAAGTCATTAGGACTCGGCCATTAAAAGCGAGCTTTCGGACATTTCATTTAATAATGGTCAGTGAGATCTGTGATTATCAACGTAATAGAGGAAAAATGTTTCAATTGTCTCACTAATCAATAAATAAATAAATGAAGGTTTACTCCTCAAATTATACCTCCTTAATTGTTTTTTCCTAAAACGATCAAGAAATTGTTTCATTTTTTTGGATGCAAAGCAAATTAATTTTTATGAAAATTTATGAGAGCATAGGCTAAGCCAGATTGTGCGAGATATAGGCTCGAATTGTGGGCGGATTGCAGAAAGCAGACCTAAATGAAGCGTCTGCGAAGGGGCGTGACGGCATTCAAAAGCGCACAAGCGAGATCAAAGGTGCGCGAGCGAAACCGAAGAGTTTAAACCGCGCCACTTATTCAGCACTTCGTCATTGTCCTCTCCAGCCCTCGCGTGTTCTTCTGTTTACCTTGTTCGTTGCAACCCGGAGGGTTATCAGCGGTAACGTGTAGGCTCTTGTAGTGAAAAATGAAGGGTATCGGAACCCCTACAAAGGTACCTGCTAAGCGAGGGATGAGAACGTTTCCGAATGAAAGAAAAAAGTGTGTGCGCGATATTAAGGGATGAACGCTATATATGTATTCTGATTGTGGATGCAAGGAACCAAATGTAACAACATCAAAGTGAATCAATTACCTTCATGTTGATCGCAATATTATGTAAAACATCTTTAAAGTTCAGAGAGAGAAGGGAAAAGAAGGAAAGATTTCGCTTTACTATGGTCATATAGTTATCGTTTCGGGAATATCGTAGTCTGGAGAACAGTGATTAAAGCTGCGCGCGTAAAGTGCAGCTGTTAATAAAATGTTAGGTAGATGAGGTAAATGAGTTAAGACTTTACGGTCAATAAATTATAAGCTTTCATTATACGACCCGCTCTGCCTGCGGTTAAATCCAGCCTTTATTCCCTCTTTCATTCGATCGTATAGCTCTGTCCCAAAAGCACTCAGATTTAAGTCAATTAACGTAGTAGGTATTAACGTATTGATTGCGACGCTATTATTACGGTCTGTGGGACAAAAGAAAAAAAAAATTGCCGAAAAATCGAGATTCTCCGCAAGAATCGTGATAAGAAGTCGGCAAAAGCACTAGCAGAACTTACACGATTTAATAACGTGAGACTTGTTCTCGATGTACTTGCTCGGGGGTTGGATAACTCGCCCCAGTTCGAAAGCCCTGCGGTACTTAAACTCAAAGCACACATCGAGAGGTATTTGAAAAGTTTCCCAACAATTAGGATTAGCCGGGGTATATTCCTACCGACCTATAGATTCTGGGTGAACGTAGCCATAAAGCGCAGAATGGAATGGGAGATTGGGAGAGGAAGGGATACAGAGGAGAACGGAAACGGGGCATGAAGGCGAGAGCGAGGGGGAAATCCGGTTGTACGAGCTTGAGGCGAGCTTCACCAGCGGCGATACACATTAGATAGCAAGTTCTTACAACTATACCTTCGGGCAAGAAACGCGCCAATATGAACTACGAATAGCGCGATAATGCTACCTGAATATATACGGTTGTCATAGGTTCTTCGAAGCGCTGCCGCGCACGTTTTCCTCGCTTCTCGTCCTTATGTTTTAAATAGTGCACATTGGTTTTGCAGCTCGTCACTTTCTCTCTTCTCCTCCTTCTTTCATGTCGACAGATCACGTCTCGCTCAGGATGCAATTTTATTTGCTGTAACCTGCGAGTCACATCTCTGTGAAGTAATTTTCAGGCTGTCGTGAAGTTTTCAGCCTGTAATATTACTTCCAGAAGACGTTACGCCTTAATACCTAGGTAAGCAGGAAAACACAGCCATGGTGTTGAACGAGATTTCATGATTATTAAACTTCTGCGCCCCGACGTCCGATATTAAGCATGGATTACAGGATACGGAGCATAATTAAAGCATTGCAAACTCAACGGCTTAACGCGCACGAAATACTTAATATGTAATACAATTAATGAACGTTTTCTAATTTTCAATATCTTTGAAAAAATTCGCGCGATAATAATAAATTATTCATATATATTCAACAATTAAACATCTCGTTAATTTAGTATTGATAAACAGATAACTTATCGCAAGGTAAATGTAAATCTCGTGCAATGTCGTTAGTAATCATCATTGAAAACTTTTTTCAATCTTTACATAAATCGTTCAACCGTAAATTTGAAGTAAAACGGCTTCTTATACGGGCATACATTTCTGGTAAATCTATTTGAAAACCATATCTGCTTTCCAACTGACACTTGGCGTGAAATCGAAAGTCTGTTTATATTACGGTTAAGAATTTATTGCGAAAGTACACACACGCGTATTTACGAAGCTGTCGCAAACGATGTGGATCTAGCGAGCAGCAAATGCGAATCGTGCGATTTCGGTGAGACACGCAAGAATGTTATCGATCCGTCCTGACATACCAGTCGGCCGCGAGATCTCTAAGGGCGACACCGGCTAGTATTTTGCACCTCATGGAACGCCTTGAAATCCTCTTACACCACGACTTTGCATTGATCGATTTCACGTTCGGCGAAACGTATTTGTTCAAACATTTATTAATAAAGATAAAAATGTCACTAAGAAAAATATTTTTAAAAAGAAAATTAATTGCAAGAAATAAAGAGAGTTTTCAATTCTCTCTGTATTTTTCTTTTTCTTATGTCAGTCAATAATATAAACTACAATTCTACAGTTACGACGTTTATTCTAAGGAAATTAGAAATCATTACACGAACATTATAGTTTGCAAAGTTTGCGATTCTACAACTTTCCTCGCAAGCGATGTTTACGTGGAAAAAGAATCTGGAATGAGGAATGAACAGCTTTTGTTAAGCTCCGGTAAAGCCGTGGTGTCAAGAGCGGGGGAAAATTCTCCGGCGCGAGTATTTGCGAATGCAAGTGAAAGGAACATTACGGTGCGTGATTGCCGTTTTATTAGACAAAGGGCGAGAACTGAACGTAGACTTACTCCTATTAACGTCTCTTTATCACCAGGCATTACATTGGAGGGAAATGAAAAGCCACGCGGACCCTCAAGTGCTGGCAGGGTCTTTTCGTAGACAATCTAAATTGTCATTGCACATCTTACGACAGCTACGAACGATTACTTCCCGTCGTGCTGTTCGATAATTATCGAAAATGTTCAACTGTTTGCATAAACGGATGAATATTTAATGGACAACTTTATAAAGCGAATAAGTGTAGAATAGAATCTTAATAATGTTTTGTTTAAAATAATTATTAAAAAACCTTTACACACCTATATACCATTATTTTAAAAACTTAACGATAATATTTTTTAACAATTTGGTATCGATTCTTGCTCTACGAAAATGTCTAGGCGTTACTTTCGCAATGTCTGGATTTTGAATAATTAGCGTTTAAAATTAGAAACTTTTTCTTAGACAAAATATCGCAATGTGTAACCAAATAAAATTATAACTTTTAATCAATTATAAATGTATTTTACTTTCATATAATAGACAATATATATTATTAATGTGTGCTCGCTTTTGTTTGCTTCAGATTATAGTTCGTAAACAATAATCGAGATGACAATGGACGTACGGTTAACAAACAAATTTAAATTTTAAACGATGTAAATTTAAAATTCGAATGCTATTCTATATAGAATATCATTCGGATTGTAATTATGTATTCCAACGTTATTCTATATAGCAGTCAAGTAATATGTATAAAAATATCCTCTTTAGGGTTATATTATCTAAAATGTATAATTCCATCAGTCTTTTTTTTACATAGTTTCATCGCACGCAATGACGTTATTTATGTTATTATCGTGACATTTTCTCGATTCTTTCATAGTATAAAATTACATACGGCGCTCCCCTTCCTTCTAGGTAGGGAAAATTGTAGATTGTGCATATATTATTCAATTACATAATTTCCTTTGTACTCCTTTCCCCATCCGTAATATACCCACAGTAATATAGAAAAACAGTCATTTTCCCTCCGTAAATAGAAGTATTTTACTAGTAAATAATCCGAAATATTCACGTTCTTAATTCACCCAGCAATTTTACAAATTACATACTCTTGTAATGACGTGGAAGAACATTTGGGATTCAGTGACGAGAGAGCTGCGTACAAAGCGCGGTTTTCTTTAAACATCTTAGAACGTCCTGTTCCATTCATTCATTCAATATTCACTCAAAGTCCCTTAGACTGTGCTTCCGTCCTTTCCATCTCCATCTCGATTTGTCCCCAATCCCACGGTATCACGGCGTCCATCGGCGGCATCAGACGGGCAAGAAGCAATGGCCCTGTGATGGTGGGCAATTTAAATATCTCGTCGGAAAAAAGATTATTATTCGAGGTGAAGTTGACAGCTACATCATATTCCAATATCGAACTCAAGGGGGTCGAGATGCGACGTCGTACTTACGAAGTACTTCGTCGCACCGTATATTCATCCCTCTTCCTGGTGTAGGCTAATATTGATGGCTCTAAGTGAAATACATTAAAGTTTTTGAATTTCATTAGGAGTCCCCCGCGCGCGTAGCCGTACTTTGATGGCGGATGACATTTATGGAGAATCACGCGTCACCGCGAAATCGAATAACACCACGAATGACACGCTTCGTCAGGTGTCGGATGATTATGTTTTCTGTTCGCTTGATTCGTTAATGCGATACCTACGGGCCTTAATTGAGGATACAAATAAACTTGCAAATAAAATTGTGAAAATTGTAACATGGTTGCCAACACGTACGATCGATTTCATTTCGATTTCTTTTTGAAAATTTTTGAAAAATTAGTTAAATACCTCTATTTACGAAGGGAAAATTGCTATTTTAGTATACAATATCGTAGGTACGTTATGGATATAATGAGAAAAAAAAAGAAAAATAAGGGAAATTATGAATAATATACATATATATTTTTGTATGTCTTCTTCTCAATGATATAAACTACAATCAAATCTTGCTTAATTATTTGTAATCCTGATCAAAAAACGTTTTAACAACACGCAAGTAGCTAGGATTTTAGCGGTTTCCGTGATCTCGGGGGCGTATTACAAATATCCGCGCAGTGTAGTCACGTACGTCACGCGTCTGAAAAGTAATTTAAAACTTGGTAGTGTTATCGCGCAACGCGCCTCACCAGACGATGTTTGACTTGAGAGCTTACGGTTAAGGCTCGGTATGTAATAACACGCATGCACGTTGCCGCCCAAAGTTTGTAACGAGCGCGACGTACGTAGGGCTCATATTCCTTTGGTTTGTACTCGCTTCCGTTGCGTCGTCTACACCTCTGCCTTCCTTCCGCCTTGTTCTTTCTTGGCGAGGCACACTACTGTATTGCGAATCGACCCTTTCGCATTCTCACATCCCCCAACTCTGTTCCATCCCTCGTTCTACCCCGTGTAACGGAGGTGGATACTGCGAGAAAACTTTGGTGGCGCGTTCAACTTGACGCAATATCTGTGCGGGCTCGTATACCGTAAACAACGTGTCAGTATCCGCTGCGACATGTATATGGTGACTTCCTCTTAAACCACGCTGTATATTCACGCACAAAGTATTATATGTATATGTTGAGGAAAAATTGCACGGAATGAGCATCAAAACTTTGCGATATTTTTTTATAAATAAAGTTATATCTCTGTTATTATCTTTAAATTAAAATCACAAAATAACAAATAATTTTATCAAATAATTTAGGAAACGGAAAGCTATGGAATATGTCTATTCACATTTATTAATAATGTTTCGGATATTTTTGCGCCGTTATTAATGTGACAATTAATTTAACATCACTTTATGTCAAATTTTTCATAAATATCTTATTATAATGTCGAACACAATTCTTATTGTCGTATTATTATTTTAAATTTACATATTTGGTTTCTACTTTAAATAATACAGAAATTGATGTTCGGAGTAAATTAGATTTTACTTTTGTCAATTAATTGCGATTTTGCAAACTAATTATTCGCGAGATGATCTTATAGTTGTTAAAAATACTAGAATTTTATCTTTCGAACGTAAACTATGATTTTTTGTGAAAAAATATCGACGATTACATCGATCCATTATTTCGATCTTGTGGCAAATGTCCTTAGCGAATACTTCCGTTATTGATGGTATATCGCATTTCAGAGCGATATTACACGTGCTGTCGCGCTCTTTTTTTAGTTATCTGTCACCTGACGTGTATATAAAGACGTGTATATATCTTGCAAACAAAAAAAGCGCGCGGTAATTCTTCTTTCATGTATGATGCACGCGTGTCGGATTTTTAAAATCGCTATACTTCCGCGAAAAATTAAATGTAGAAACATACAACAAAAACCAATCTTCAAATTCTTTATATCCTACAAATGCACATGTCAAATATATTCTTATCGTGATACATGTATATATAATTACAGCGTTAAAAAATAAAACGCTGAATGTTTAAAAGAAATGTGCAGATAAAATAGAAAAATTTATCCAACATTTACTACTTTCGTGCATTTGTTGTGTGTAAAAATTATTAATACAATGCATACTAAATCGAAGAATGCATTATCCGTACATAAAAAAAGAACGGATATTATTGTATATAATTATTTTTTTAAACATTTTTCTTGCTAAGGTGAAAATAAACGGTTGAAGGGATCATCGACCTATTAAGAATTTGAATAAAAGCTATGCCAGTTTAGTGGTGTCCTGGCAGTAAGAGATAAGTAAGAGATAAGCAAGCAAAAAAGAGAAGGAAAAAGAGACAGGACTAGAACGGAAAAGAAGAAAAAGACCATGTCGCGACTGACAGGTCATTTTCCAGAGCCGAGCATCCTCTCGTCGGGTGCGACTTTGGTCTCCCTCTTCATACTTGCCTGCCTTCATCTCTCCTCGTGCCCTAAGGATCACGTGGCTATCCTAAACTCCCATCTGCCGATTCTCCAGGCAATCCTCGATATCTCGTGAGTTCGAATTCGCAATGACGCGCCTATACAGCCGTATCAATATCTAATTTGATCTCACTCGTGAAACGCCATCCATCCGCATGCAAGCGAGCAAACGGGGAAGATGGAGAGAAATATCGGGGGGAGATACGTGGAACTGTCGGCATGTAATGCGTTATGACGATAAAATTTCAACGTTTCGCTCTATCGCCGTGCTCAAGGTATTCCTCGAATCTGTTCCATGTGTTACTTAGCGCTACATCATAACTCGAGATCATAATTAATTGCGGAATTTACATGAGTGAGTATACTTGATGTAATCAAAATGATACAGCCTCAGGGAGAAATTGGAACGTGAGTGGAGCAACCGATACAACCGCAATGCTGAGCGACAGTGCTGAGAGCATTCATTTATATTACGTTTGCACGACTAATTGTTTATTTATTTCCAATGATTTGATATCGTGTTGTAATGATCATTTGATAGACACTTTGACAGATGATTCGCTGAAAGTCGCAAGTTAAATAATACAAAATAAAATATAATTGACTTTCAATGTGTTGACAATACCACGTTTCATAAAATCATCCAGATATACAATAAAATATTCCATAAAACATTATCAATGCGTGAAATTTCACGGTTTTTTTTTTTATTTCATAGTGAAAATACATATAATGCTCCGAGCGCAATGAATTTTTCTTAACGATTTCCCAAATCACCAAAGAAGTTTGTTTCGACTGTGAGGCGCCGGCTGATTTATATGAACAATATTTCACCGTATCCTATCGCTTGTGAAAATGTTTGGATTTTGATTACCGCATGATTGAGATCTAAAGCTATACCAGGAAGGTACTGAAAACATGACGTTGATGTTGAGGAATGAACAAGATTCATCAAACCGCATCCGGCGAACGATGAAGGTTCGCCTCGACTTGATTTCCGCTCGGTTGCTCATTGATATTCACGCTAATCACACGACGTTATCGATGCTGATGTATTTTGCCTTAAGGTTCCTTCTTTTTATTTGGCAAGAAGATGGCGGGAGATAAACTTCGTGAAATATGCGTCTATTAATCATGCGTAAGTAGTGCAATTTATCGCACTGGTAATGTAACAAAATACTGTATTTAATTTGTATAATACATCACGTAAGTACACCGTAAATGAAACATCCATTACGAAGGAAATGTATTTAGCGTAATACTGATGTTTCGAATTCCATTTGATTTGTATAAACGTCACAGGGGATTAATCAAAGTGTGTAATAGTACGGAGACCGTTTGTAATATGTAGCTTTAAAGCGCCACATTGCGAGATTGAAAGCGAAATATAATGTATATATTTTCATATCGTATATTTTATCTACTTTTTTAATCCTGCAATATTCACAATGCAGTAGGAATAAAAACAATTGTTAAAAAAATTTTTTTAAAAGAAATATAGTATCATTCATTAGTATATCATTATAGACGTCACCGTCTATATTGAAACGATGAGATTTTAAATATAATCGTAAATATGTGTAAAAGCAGATATTTTTTAACTAATAAAAAGTACAGAGAAAGAGATAATTGCTGGTTTTCAACGATGCATAATTTATAATCCCTTTCTTATCAGCATATCTACCGAATTCACTTAAATTTAACGACGATTACGCGCCAGTGCTTCTTCTGCAAAATGGACTTGCGAGATACGTTTCGCGGTACAGCGGGTCCCCGTTTCGCTCGAAAAAGCCACAATGGGTGCGTTCAATCGCTTAAGTGCAGGTCGTGGTTTGTCCGCCTGCCTGCAAGTGAAAGGACGGTATTCAAGTTTTCTTACTGCGACGAATGTATACGTAGGTACTGGACGTTACATAACTAATGAATTGTACATCGGTGCTTACGTAACTTGCAGGCGTGCAACTAAAGCAGAGGGAATGACAAAGAGAGAAAGAAAGAGAGAATGAGAAAGCGAAAAGGGCAAATACGAGTGAGAAGAGAGGAGAGGGAGAGAGAGACTGAAAACGCGGAGGGTGGAGCCCAACGAATGCGCTGCATGAATAACATGCATTTATGCAGTGCCGACGCAATATGTAAGGAGTCCTTCTCTCCTTATCCGCGAAGGACCAAGAAAACGCAGCGGTACCTCCATATTTTAGGGGGACCCGACAAAGTGCTCGATCCACGCCCCACTTCCCTTCCTCGTAGTCCATGCATTTATGCAATGACGTAATAATTTCGCGCCTACGTCCGTGCGACGTCGCGCTCAATTTCCCGCATTCTCTCCTCAATCTCTGGCGCGACACGTATACCGCTTATATTTATCATTTATTCACACATTTTACCTTACGCTCCATCGCGAATATATATCGGCTAAGAGAATAGAAAGATTAGCTCGCAAGGGAAAATAACGTAATGCAGAAGATACATTTTGAGATCTTGCGACTATTGAAATTTAATCCTAAATGATTTCTCTCGGCAGAAATTAGATATCAAATAAGCATGAATCTCCCTTGAGTTAAATAACGTTTTGTTATTTTTAACCTCTAATATCTGTGTCAAGGTGTAAATCGATTCATTTATATGTGGTTGGTTAGGTTCAAAGTAAACATCGTTCGTATTAACGTATACATTTAATAAACGATAAACTAAATTTCAGTTAAATTGAATGTATTTTTTAGTTAAATTGTTTAACTTTATTGTTTTAGTAAAATTAACGACATATTGAGTAGGAGTTAACAGCGACCTATAGATATGATTAAAAATAACCAAATTGGATGTAATTTGAACATTATCAATTTAACAGGGTACGAAATCCGAAAGCTGTATTCGAAAGGTAATTATCTCGGGCAAAATATACGGTGGCTATAAACGTAAACGATTATGGACGTGCTTACTGAGACGCGACCAAGTTGCTCCACACTGAGATTCCCGCGCGGCTATCACTCCTCCGTGTACTATACTCAACTGCTTAAGTTATGTGTGGCGGTTCCTGCGGTTTCTGGCCGTTCACTGGAGTTTACGCTAGCAAAGACGCTCTTCTAACGGTATCAAGGCGCGATAGCACGTGCCATGAAACACACTATCCTACTGATTGTTCAACTGATACAGCTCTGTGTGTATAAATTATATTTTTCATCACCGTGCCGTTTGGAATCTACATTTCATCATATTTTAATTTTCGTGCATTCGTTTTAATAAATTTTAATAAATATTGCACATTTATAATTAACGCTATCTCCAGACGAAACGGTAACAAATTTTACCTTGCCTCTGGGGCGCACAAAAATTGTAAAAATGTTTTATTACACGAGATGGCCAATTACATAACGCGAATCCGCGATTTGCTGCCGATTAAATGGTATTTTCTGGAGGAGAAAAAAAGAGGAGAAATAACGGAGGAGGAGCTTCTCGTTAGGATCACTTCCGGATCGGGAACTTTGCCATCTTAGCCACTCACTCAGACCTCGGCCCGTGGATTGGGAGAACGCGGAGCTGTGTCGGCGCAAGAATCACGGCTCAAATCAGAGTAATTCCGCGTTTATCCGATTGGAAGGTGATTTTAAAACTTGCCACTTTCTATTCCGGAAAGTCGGTCCCTCGGTAATGACTTGCGGAGTACTTCGACGAAGATGACAAAGATCCTATTTACCTCTCGATCAACGGTGCACTAATCCCTTTACGTTACTTCGCGAACTAGGAAATATACTGTAGTACGTAACAAAAAAAAAAAAAAGAAGAAAAGCATATCGACTGTACGGCTGCGGAATTGGCTATTAAACACAATTAAATTTTCGTTGAAAATGCCGTTCCGACAAACAAGATTTTATTGACTTTTAATCGTTACATGCGAAGCGTAAAGATAATTGGCAATATTTTGCGTTAACATCGGTATTTCAACCATACCTATCAATATTGCTTTAATAATCGACGCATTTGTAAAACGGGGATGAACCCGATCGACGTTAATTATATCTAGTGCATCGTTGAAAAGAATAGTTTAAAAAAATGATTACATCCCGCTTCCTCCCCCCCCCCCCTCTCTTTCAAACCGACACGGCACGCGCGGCCTCGCCTGGCAGATTTAAATTACATTCCATTCCGCTTCTTTCGAAGATACATTTTATAAACGAACGATGCGAGAGTTGGCCGTACTTTATTGGAAATATTCACTTTGTACCCCATAGCCCTATAAGCCAATTTTAACGGACGAATGAGGGAACAGGGATAAAATTTTGGCGATTACGCGTATACGTTGGAGTTAAAAATTCTCGGCTTTGCGCAAATACTATGTTTAATTGAGGCTACGTTCAAAATATGTCTGTTATGCGCGCAGCGTTTACTCTGACGATACGGAAGTGCATTGTGTCAAATTTGCGTGTACATGATCGAGGCAATGTAAATGTCCCCGTAAAATATTTATACGTATTTGCGCCGTGTTGCATCGAATATTTAATTTTCTCCTTACCCCTCACGTTTATTAAAATTGATAATTCCAATGAAATCCTCGCAAATATTTGCCGAATTTTGTGCATCAACGTATCCAATATTAACTCGTAATCCGCGTTAATACCGAAATTCGAGGTTTTCATCTAACTAACCGTTAACCGGCATATTACACGGTTCGTCATCTCACATAGCCACCGGTAGGCCTTCCCGAGAATGTTGTGGGGCATAGGGATCGAAATTCTTTGGCCTTCCACCAGAAATTCCGGGAGTACCGAGCATGGCATAGTGCGTCAAGGCGCGTGATCCTCTTAGCTGTAGTTCGTGCAGTAATCTACGCTCCGAAGTCGCTCTCAATCAGCGCTACGCGGCCTATAATTCAATATATCGAACCCTTATCCGGACGGCCTAACTTCAGCCCACTTGCGTGCTTTCGTCTTCGATCCCTATCCTACGGCCACTCCACACATGGCACACACCGAAGTGATCCGCCTCGAAGGAAAAACGAAAGAAAAGAAACGTCCGCTCTCGGCACTTTTTGTCTTTCTATTCTGACGATGGGAGAGAGGTTTCGAGTATTGTCGTGAACGTCGCGGAGCAGAAGGAGACGAACGGAGTTACCTTCCATCGGGTGGCGTTGCGCCTCTTAGCCCGTAATTGAATAACGTGTCTCGAGGTACCAACTGGGATACCGTGATATAGTGGGATACGACCTTCGTCCGCACCTCGGCGACTTCAATCTTTTCCTCCGCACTCTTTCTCGTTCTTCTCACCGGCGGGCGCCGCGCTTGCTCTTGTTCGATCCGATACGTAATGAAAGATTGCTCGGATAAGTTCCGTATCGTTTTAGGCTAGAGACCCCGAGAGTTTAGTTCGTAATCGTTCGGCCTTTTCTCGTTCTCTCTCCCTCACAACCTTCCCCTATCTTCTCTTTTGAGAAAATCGATCGAAAACGCTAGGCTCATGTACGCTGCGCAAAAATAATATTCGTACGTGGGAAGGCAGATGATGTATTCGAGTCGAATTTTTAAAATATTCGCGGTGTCGGTCAAGAGCACGTACATTCTTACTTGTCGCGGGTAAATAATGCGACGTGATAAACGAGGCCTGGATTAATGCTGCCGCCGAAAAACAAGGGCAGATCGGCGCGGGCGCGTCGCAAGCTTTATTTCGCGGAGAACGCTTTCCTCCCTGCGACGCTGTGTAAGTAATGTCGGCGTGTCCGTGCATCTCATAAGCATCCATGTACGGATCTCTTGCGAGGAGAAAGAAAGGCGGACTTAATATATCGACACTATTACCGGTATTATTACCAGCGAAAATTGGAGTTGCCGTCGTTATTTAATGTCGTACCTATCTTACATATTCGAGGTAAACGCGCGTGAAAATTAATCTGTGTTGACGAAATTTCTAACGTGTCCAATCAAATCGATACGCGACGTTTCTATTGATTAATACGTGTTTGATCAGCGTTCTAATGGAGTGCACAAAATCGATATATACGACGTGAGAAACTGTAAAACTGCCGGTGTTCTGTCGTTGTGATCTGGATAGTGTGACATTTTCCCAAGTACACTTTTCGTAGTTAAGAATAAGTGATCCGGAAAAGCATTTCGGGTAACGCGTAAGCCTGGAAACTTTGCACCGTTTCCAATATGACGTAAAAGGTCTTTCAAAGCATAGTAGCGTCGTTACGCCCTTGACACGTGTGCCATATAGTAAATTTCAAGTATCATCGAGTCAGTGGCTTGAAATAAATTCATCATTTGACTGCTCCACAGTTGGAAATCATAACTAGAAATACCGAACATATTTCGAACATTTTAAAATGTTTGGGGAAAAAAACGTTCTGCGATATACATATTTATTATACCTACTGCTATTTAATTGTTTTTCCATAATATACTAAGCAATATGATATATTAAGTTATTCGAATAAACTTTTATATTAATTATTAAGAATTGTAAGAAATTATCGGATTGATGAAAATCCGTGAAAAGGTAGTACTCAACTTCTGAAAAAATTTTTTGTTTGCACATTCTTGTAAAAAAAGTTATTAAAAGAACCATTTTTTGGGGCGAAAGGAGGGGGGTTAATTTCACCCTAGCTCTTAACGACGAGCAAGCTAGATTTAACTAGTTCCAGTTGATAGATTTTAGTTTACACATTTTGCAATACATTTTTCATTTGCTGTTGCATTTTTCATATCTGTAGTTAAAAAGTTATTATTAACAACTAAAGAGTTTCAAGGATAGTCGATTCAGATATAAAAGACAATCGAAAAGTACAATTTCAAAGAAAATAGAACAAATTCATAGACATCAGGTATTTTCAATGCTTGCAGAAGTATGTTTTTAAATTGGATATGGGATACTCATTCCTATATTTCCCAGGATCTTACTTTGTACGTAGAAAATCTTACATCCCTAGAAATAAGCTTCGAATCGAGATGATCGTAGGAAGATCTATATATTCAGTATAGCTGGTACGGTGCGTTGGTTCGCCTTAAAATCGCCAGATTCGAAAAGATCGCCCACGGGTGGGAGCGTAGAAAAGAGGAAAGCAAGATTTCTTCGCAAAAAAAAAAACAGAAAAGAGAAATGAAGAGTGTAAAGAGAAAGAGCGAGCGGAAACACGGATGGAAGATACTGCGCGCAGTACAGATATTCGTAGGTGCGGAGAAACAATCTGGGATACGGTCGGCGCGATATGGGACGGCAACGAAGACAGGGGACGCGGAGGGGCGAGGCGACCGGGTATAGGAATCGGAAGCAAGTAAAGAAAGGGGCTACGGAAAGTGTAGTCTAGAAACTTTATCCACTTTACATGCTGATGGTCACAGATTCGGGAAGACAAAATGGCGCGCGGTAGCAAAGGGTAGAACGAAAAGAGGAAAGAAAGGAAAAAGAAAGGAGAAAGAGGCTGGTGGGCGCGCGGATCGCGATTCACACAAAATCGATTCCCTTTGTGCCTCACCACCCCCGGTACCGCCGCTACCGCGTGCCACCGCCTCTGTGCCACCCCTCTCTTTCTCGCTCTCTCCCCCTTCTCTCTCTCACTCTCTCCAAACTTTGTAGCCAATTTACGAGCGACCAAGTCAGCGCCCTTCGATTTTACGCTAATCCGATGCCGATGTCGTGCCGTAGACGAGGCAAACCTCTCCCTTTACCGGGCAGAGACCGAAGGGGATTTCATTTTCCGCGGTCCATGCCATTCCTTCCTCGGCAGGTCTGTTTCAAGGTAACCACTTCCCTTTACCCTCCGGCTCCGTACTCGGCACCCTCTATCGTTGCTGTGTTTCTTTGCGCCCTCCACCCTTTCCGCTCATCCCGCTTGTACACTATTCTCTCTCTTCTCTCCTCTCCTCTGCTCTCCTCTCTACCACGATCTTGTCTCTCGTAACTCAGCCCTGACGAGCATCCGCGGTCGTTCGAGGAGGTAATGGGGTTTACCGGGAAGAACCGACGGTACATTTCATCCGGTGTGGCCGATCGAGTTACAGAATTAAGTTCAGCCGTACCGGAATAACGACCAGGCCTCTCATTCCCTCTTCTCTCCACCGCTCGAACTACTCTTCTACTTCCGCCCGGTTTCGTGACCAAGCAAAAAAACAATTCGAAACTACGATAACGATTTAAGAAAAAATACTCTTATTTTAATCGATTCTCCTTGCCGTGAATAAATCGCACGATAAGACTCGGCTTTATGTTAGTCATCGATTGAAAGATCGTTGAGAAATATAAAGTTCTGATTCAAGAATTAATATTCTGACAGTAGATTGTATGTAGAAGGATTCGTACTTCAAGTTCAAGTACGTATCAGCTATAAAAAGAACTGGTCGTTATATCCAGATCGTTTCAACTTTCTGATAAATTTTTTTTAATAGAAATAAATTTTAATCATCACACCCGCGTCCTCGTCGATACGTTGAAACGAGCGTAGCAACGAGCGCAGTAACATTACCGAGTAAATGTATTATCCGATTACTCGCTCGCTCGTAACTGTCCCTTAAACTTGTAAAATTCCTCCATTTTTACACCGCGATCGGCGCGACCCGCGTGATGATCGATTACGTTTATGAGTCGCTCGCGAGTTTACAACGCGAACAGCTGCACAAAAGCCTCCCGTACGATCTCTCGGGATATCGATCCTCAGTCGTGAGCGTCTTGACTGCCAATAACGGAGACATTCTGTCCACCTAAAAATTGAAATTCGAGACGATCGTATAACCGGCGAGCGGACGACTTCTCGATGCAGATACGTATTCCCAATAGTACTATATCCGGTGACGACTCGGCAATAGTAGAAGGAGACGAAGATGATTGCAGTAAAGGAAGGAAAGAGGAGAGATAAGAGAGGAATAAAAAAAATGGAAGAAACAACCAACGATTGTTAAGACGAAAACATATAGAAAAACGTAAGACGTAAGCAATAATAATTAAGCGATTAGGCTAATCACAGAGAGAATGTAAAAGCAATAATCTTACGTGATTGGCTGATTACGTTTACTGCTTATGTCTTACGTTTTTACTCTGGACTTTAAAAAGATGTGTTGAAAGATGGCAAACGTTCATGAAAAAAGTCGAATTGTGCATGCCTTTGTTGAAAAATTGCTGCGTTGTCTTGTGGTCCGATCTACAAGAGATCTCGAATAAAAGACTGGATATCGATACAGTTTGATCTGCTATATTTTTCAGAGCCTATTTAAGATACATGCATAATGAAATTAAATAATACATAAGACAGACTGAGGTAGCCATGCATCTCATTCTATCTTAAATAGCTCCTGAGAAATTGCATACCAAACAGAAATTGTCTAAATGTCCAATTTCTTACTTGAGGATCTCCAAGTTCGATCAAGAGCTGGAGGAAAATTTCGGAAATGCCGCGTTTCATTCCACAGGACGCGCGAACACGGTCTGCCGATGCTCTTATTCTAAAAATCGGCTTGCTGCGAGTCGAAAAAATTGAAATTCCTGGGGAGAAAAATGCGGGAATATTCGAGCGGGCGTGCGAGTCAGCTGTCATTCCCGTGATTGCACGTCCGTCAGTCATCAAGAGCGGAATGTGCCATTCTCGCCATCGCTCGTTCGACATCCCACGGCACGACGGAAGGGTTCATTAATTTTCGACGATGACGCTACAGTTCCTTCCGCGTCGGCGAAGCTGACACTCGATATCGGACGTTCGACACACTATACATTGAGACTCATCCTTGCCACGCCGAATTTCGCGTTCGCGAAGAGCCGCGGCGTGTCACCCTCATCAAAAATGTCATTGCGACAATCGTCGCGCTAATAGGATTTCGAATAGCCGCACCGTCTACATCTTCGTGTCCGCGCTCGATTAACATTGGAATTCCAATTGCAATATCCCTGCGGGCACTTTTGTACACATGACGACACAAGTTGCGCTCTAATTGCCGTAATCGTAGACACAACACTGCACATTCCTACTCAGCCCGAGGGCTGTTATAATCGGTTATAAGGTTGTGTTTTCTAGTAACAATGGAATAGAGTTACTAACCGCGGTAGTTATAAACTAACGAAAGAAGAAAACATTTTCATTACGAATTAGAATTATTAAAACATAAGCATAAGAGATATTGAAAAATAAATCTAATTCTATATCCACGAAATCGTGAAACGTATACATTCTTACTGATTGTGAGTCGCTACACTTTGTGCATTCTTGTGTACGGTCATTGTGTCAAGATGTGTTCAGCAATTGGAAAGCACTCATTAATAGACGGCGTTGCCGGTGACGGCGTGGATGTTAAATACTTTCGCGAACGCGTAGTAATTCCGGTCGCGTAAATTCAGACAGACGAAGCGAAGATAGATCGTTCCACGTGTATCGCACACGGGTGCGAACGCGCGGCGGATCATGAAACACACGTTGTCTTCGCATCCGTAAAACTTGGCACCGTGAAAAACGAAAGCGATTCAGTTGGCTCTTCGTCTGGTATCTCGCTTCTACATCGCGTCCGCGATTGGCCTGCACTCGGAATAGAAAGAGAGAGAGAGAGAAAGAAAGAAGAAATAGAGTAAATCGTAGCGAGAGGTGATTGTGGTGGTAGTCGTGCCGCACAGTTGTAACCGTGTTGCGCACGAACGAGTCCGGTAGGTTCTAAATGGCGAGACGGATATATCTGCGTATCGGAAGGGAGGCTACCCCTTTATTGCTTCGCGTATGGAGTCGTAAACAATGCGCCCGTATGAAACAATGTTATGGCGTTACCGCGAAACTGCGCGAGGATTGCTCGGGTGTTACCCAGCAGCTTTCACCGTCATTCTCGCGACACTGTGCATCTCTCTCTCTCTCTCTCTCTCTCTCTCTCTCTCTCTCTCTCTC
>NW_017280167.1:1468011-1605601 GCF_001594065.2 Cyphomyrmex costatus
TCTCTCTCTCTCTCTCTCTCTCTCTCTCTCTCTCTCTCTCTCTCACCCATCGGGGATACGAGGCTGTGTACTTCGCTATAGCAGTGCTTACCGTCACGACAGAGTTTCAGTTACGAAAAACAATGCCCGGTGACACGACGAAAACTGTGAGAAACGTCAGCTCTCGCCAACAATGTTCTTTTTTTTCGGTCCTTTTCACTCCCCCGTTCTCTTTGCAACCGGCTTACCGAAGTATCACGCTCGCGAGAAAATTATTTTGCACTTACGAAAAAATACGCGTTGAAGCGTACTATGTGAAATATTTTTAACTGGACCGGACGCCGAGTGTGCGAAGAGATTAGATGCGAAAGTGTACGATGGAAATTCTAGCAGACAGCGTATAACTCCGCGTGACAAATCAATCTTCGTATCAATCGCACCGAATATCACGCAGTTGGAAAAAAAAAAGAAAAAAAACCGACGGAGATTTGATCGCTCTGGGAAAGTAAGTAGAAAAAATTCGTATCCGGTGACTGTTTTGTATGGATCGCAATCACCCGTGGGATAGGCCGCTCGGTAGTCTCGGAATAAAGCCGTACTCCCCTTCTTCCGGTACGCTGCGCTCTGATCCATTTCAGACAAACCGCCGCTGGACAATTTGCCTTGATATAATGGTTCTTGCTTACCTACTCTTGCATCCGCGTGCTCGCAATCGTATCAACTTAATTCATATTCACGGAACGAACTTGAGAGTGGAAAGTCGGGAATCGAGGGGAGAGATGGAAACGCGGCAAGAGCGCGGAAGGGTATAGTCGAGATGGCTGGATTGGGGCGCGGTGAAGAGGGTGAAGGACGGCGGTGGGCGAGCGAACGTTTGCCCGAGCGAGCTGGATTTTAGCCCCGCTTCCGTCTCATTACTCGCTACACTCTGATTGAATTACCTACAATCAACATCAAACATTTTTAAACTCAATTTCATGTACGCGCAATCGTGTATTTTCCCGCTTTTTCTGCGTTATGAAACCGCTTTGAGAAGTACGAGGGCTCTATTCCGCGAAGAGTCCGCGAGACGGGTCTGTTCCGTATTCGTATTACGTGCAGATGCGTTCGACCGAGCACGCCGGTAATCGTTACATCGTAATTGCTATCTCTCTTCTCCTCTCTCCTTTCTCCTCTTCTTCCTTGCGTCTCAGACAGATTAGAATAGACGTCTTCGTAAAAGAATTTCTCGGATATCATATTTCCGGATTTAACTGTTTTAATTCATTAAAATTGTACATTTCTTTATGCAATCGTTTCCGTTAATAACAATTCGCAGACAAGTTCTAATTTTCTGTTAAAAAGGATCCCCCAGTATACAACTACATATAAGAAGCGTCTTTACTACTACCGCCTCTCTTCTACTTAATATCCACTTCTCATAATAGAATTTTTAAAGGGAGTGTTCTAAAAAAATGTACTGTAAATTATAGTTTGACGATATATGCTTTTTCTCTTATCATAACCGATTGCGACGAGATTGAGTGAATCGCTCAAATTTCGTTGATAACGCAATGAAGTGGAACAAGACCGTGTGTAGCCAGACTCGCTTTACGATGAGCTAGCACACAAGCCGCATCTTAGAGTCCTTAATTTAATAGACATTTTTACTGCAGGCTTGCTCGACTAATGTTACAATTATGCAACTAATTAGGGTTCCTTTGTAACGTAATTTGTGGACGCGCAAGCCCGACGAGAGGTATGTCCCGCCTATCGTCCCTCAGAGAGAAGGAGGTCACGTGGCATAAACATAATTAGGTCGAGGGTAAGAGAGGTACGGGAGTCGAAGGGTGGCGAAGGGCGGGTTGCAAGCATACCGAGGAATACTCATCTCTCTGTTGCCATGGGATCCTATTAACGCAGGAAATACTCACTCGACCAAGCGGCGCGAGTGGGATGTATTCTAATACTTTCGAGATATAATTTTGCCAGCGTAAAACGCGAGAGGATCAAAAGCGACTTCAAAAGAAGCAATTAAATGTTTAATTTATACATGCACCAGCTGTGGTGTAACGCACAGTAACATTTATTACATAATATTTCTATTTTTTGTTTTCGTCGTTTAATATTTTCCATCAAATTACTTGTATCTCTCGATTGATTCTATTCATGCAATATTTTTAATAATACTGATATATTTAATAAATAGTGTAATTATTCCCCCCGGATAGTATATATTCTTTAATAATTCATTCATTGTGTGTGAATTATTTCTAGCTAACAAATTGCATTATTTTAGAATCAAATCTAATATAATTCTCCCCTTGATCAATCTCGTTTGATATCTTTATTAGTATTTTGATAATAACACATAAATTGAAATCTAAAAAAACATGTAATATAACGTGTAATTTCATTTACATGAGAAGAGAGGTATTAGTTTCTCTAATAATTTTAATTTTTTGAATTGTCTGTCTTACTTTTATTGCATATTAAGAGGTCATTCCTAATCTAATACGAGAACGATTGTTACGAAGCTATGGAAAATCCCGCATACGCTTGTATCTCTGGAAAGCGTTGATTTCGAATACGCGTGCGGATTCTGTCACAAAGGCTGGGTTTCGGAATTAAATTATTGCATGTGCGCGGCCTGTTCATTGGAATCCATAATGGCGGAATTGAATCGCTTTCCCGAGAGCGCGATTGATTCGCCGAAACGAAGCACTAATCAAAATTAATTCCCATTATTTTGTTAATGACACCGTGCGTCGCGCTGCTCGTCACGCCTGCAAGCTCGATTTGGTGCGAATTAAAGATAATTAAGAACCTATTTATGCCGGGGGTAGAATGCCACCCCTCCTCCTTCTAAAGAATGAAGAATCGATGCTGCGACTTTTCCTTATCATCGTAAATTGCTCCGTTTTTTCATTTGTAGGAAGAATTATGTCTGAAGAAAAGAGAATATCGCAATTGATCAGAAGGTCGACATGTCCACAAAGTGCTGAAGTATTTCTTGACATTTGCTAAAGCAGTACAATAAAATCTATACGTGAAACGCTTTCATGACAACGTATGAAAGGCACAATTTCTTTCCGACTTAAACCTCACTTGTAATAATTAATTAGCATGCATAACTTTACAGTATATCGTAGTTGCCAGGACTATAAGTCCATTAATAAGGTATATCTCCCGGTCTCCAAATCCTCGTGGGAAGAGAAGAGTCGTGTGTTATCGACATACAGAAATGGTCCATCCTGTATGCGAATGCATCCAAAGCAATTCATCCACCGTACATGGAAATCTCATTAGTCCCAGATACATATAACGCCGCGGCATGCCTAATGGTTGAGTTCGGATCAAGCCATAGGACAGACGCTTTACTCGGAACTTGATCGTGTCGATGTTCATAATGCGTGAGCCGTGATGTGCTGCGTTTCCCAACACATAATAACCATCGTAGCGTACAAAATTGCCGCAATCAATACGCGATCCAGCGATAACTACTACGACTGATCGTGCAGCTTATTTCGGTTTGATTTCTCTATAGGAATGCGAAATTGATCACAAATAGAATTGCCAGTTTTAATCAGCTGTTGATCCCTTTTAGCGTAAAAGTGGATGATGGATGTGAATTCACGTTCACGTCGAAGGGATCAAAGTAGTCATCGGATAATCCCTCTTGTAATCACCGAAAGAAAATTTGCATCAATAAAGAATATATATAATAATAATATTTTTATCTTCTCTCTTTCCCCGTCTACTCTGCTTCGATGATGGATACTGGTTGACGCGGGGGCTGATGCGGGGCACGATGAGACACGACGACGACGGCGGCGTGTGTTACGCAACGACGAGGCAAGTAGCGGGCGAGTGAACGGGCGAGTAGGCGAGCAGGGGGTGAGCAGGAGGGGGGAGGCAGGGACTTCATTATAACCTCATCTCTTCCCAGGGAGTGCATTCGAATTGAAAAACGCGCAGGCTTGTTTTGAGGCACGGTTACCGTGACAACGCACGTATACACACCAACACGCGCGCGTGCACGCTCACGCGCTCACTTTCCCTCTGCCTTTTACCTAGCGCCGTCTCTTTCTCCCTCTCTCTCTCTCTCTCTATCTATCTCACCTTTCCACCCTTTACGATCTTCTCTGTTTCGCTTGTTCTCGCTCACTCGCTCGCTCTCTCATCCTCACAGCCCTGTATACGCCGTCGGCGTATATCGGACGTAGGCGAAGAGCGCCACTCGCGCGGGGAGAACGAGGACGCGCATCGAGAGCGAGAGGGGTTGCGAGAAGGGAGGGTAGATGGTTGCTCGGCGCACGGGGAGAGTGGGGTGAACACGGAGCGCGGGGTGACGCAAGGGCGGCAGCAAAACGCGGGCATCGGCGAAGCAGTCACTATGACAACGGTGACAGGCGAGGTGTTAGTGCGCATCCGTGACCACGCCTACGTCACGACGCCGTGACGTCAGAGCGTCGACGGCAACGGCGCCAGCCGCCGACGAGGAACGTGGTGTGTACAGCTCTCGCCGGCACTAGCGAAGAAGAGAGAGAACGGCTGCCGCCTGTTGCTACTTCGCTACACGTCGGGTAGGCAACCCCCTTCAAACCATCTCGGCTGCGCTGTCTTCTTCTCGCGCGTATCTCCGCCACGAGGCGAATTCTCTCCCGCAACCCCACGCGGTAACCACCCTCGCGATCTCTTCCCTTCTCTCATCCACCATCGCGTTGTCTCATTCTCCCTCATTTCTTCGTCACCCTCTCTCCCTTGCAGTCTCGCTTCCTTCCCCTCTCTCTCTCTCTCTCTCTCTCAACGTACGAAACTTCCCTCCCCTCCCGTTCTCCATCGCCGCCACTACCCTACCATCGGGTTTCCAACCACCAACACCCTCCTAGGACCCCTCACCCTCCGCCGAGCACCCTCCCGCGCGCGTTACCAGCCAGCAGCGATCCCCACGGCCACGACCGAGAGCCGAGACCGACCGAGAGTTGTCGGTTCTCCGCCAGTCAGCCATCCGACTCGCCGCCACGCCACGCTACGTCGCGCGCAGCGTGTGTTTCTCTGCATCGCGTTTCAAAAGCTTGCGAGCGTGAGAAGCCTTATCGCGCGTTCCTCGTACCGTAAATCATCGGCGAGGCGCATTCTCGCGCGGCTTCGAACGCGTGCAAACCTCTTAAGGGTTTCACCTATATAGTTAATCATCGCGTACACCTCTCCGTACACGGTGACCGAGAATACTGTGCGGGATATCACAGAGACAGAGACAAAAAGGGAAAGGGAGACTCGACGCGTGTAAAGGGGAGGGAGGGGGGCTTAAAAAAGTCCAAGGTAGATCGTGCTTCCCGGGTTGTGCAGCGCGCGTTATTGTCCACACATCTCGAGAGACCCGAAAAAACAACACTCGTACGAACGTGCAGCGGCGGGCAGACGATACGCGGTTACGCGTATGCGTACGGCACACGCGCAAGTGCGCGGGCGCTCATCGGTGATCGGCGCACTTAGAGAAACAGCCTAAGTGGTCGCCGGTACACGTGCCTGTGACAGCGGGGGTGCGACGCGGGACGCTTCAGGTGACAACATCACGTTGGGACACTGGTTCGCAGCAACGCAACCGGGTTTTGGCGCCACGCTCTGTTCGGAGAACGGTCTATGGATCATAGGTTAGAGATTAAAGTAACATACATATATATTACCTTGCGCGCGCGATAGCCACGTACGACGCCATAAGGGATTCTACTATAGGATTGCGGGTGGTCAGGGTGATAGTGAGAAGGAGTGAGAGAGTGAGTGAATGAGATAGATAGGTATACAGCGTTCATTAACATTCTAGAGCAAGCTCTCTAAGAATGTACAGAGAATGAGAGAAAATGAGAGAGAGAGAGAGAGAGAGAGAGAGGGAGAGAAGAGTATTTATTGAGTGTATTTTGACTCCAGTCTCCTCTCCTCCAAACGTTCGGACACAGAGTAAACATAAAAAATAGATATTATAAAGATAGATATGAAACAATGAAAATTAAAATATAAGAAAGAGGGAGAGAGAGGGTACGAGAAAAGGGGGAGGGAGTGAAAACGAGTGAAAGAGGGACACGCGACGATCGAGCGCGCAGCACACGTATACAGGGTATGATGCGGCCGTGGTCGTCTCGACTCGACAAGTCGGCGAGTGGCGCGTGCTGGTAACCTGTTGCCGCCGCCGTGAACGAGACTCCCGAAGCCGGTAATCGCGAGCTTAAGGATACATTACTGCGCGACTGCCTAAACGGATGATATCGCGTCGTCAGTTACGTTAACCGAAGAATACGGGTGCGTTCTGAAGGAAGTGGGGTTCGCGAAGATATATACACATTCGCGACGTTTCGCGAGATCACGCGCTCTCGAAACTTCGTGGCAAACGGCGAGACGAAGTCAACGCGTCATTAACGTTGACTGATTTTCCCTGGCAATAAAGGAGGTGGCACGTGGATAGGCGAAGCCGCGATCACTTCGGGAATACGATACCAGTAGTAATACGGAGAGTTTAAAGAAACGGGACCGGTTACATTTACCTTCTCGAATTTCTTCCTCGATTCTTGCTTTACAAAGTTTACTTTCGCGAACAAGATGTTTATCGAAAAACTTCTATTTAAAGTTTCTATTTATTTATTAGAACGTCGATAAAAGTGGGACCTCCCACTCGCTTGTAATTCGTGGAATGCTATTCCTTCAACTATAAGCAGGCTATTGATAAACGCTCAGTACGTGTATTATTATCATAAAAGTAGCGCAATTTTATAAAGTGTGTACTTAAACATCAATGTGTACCATATAATACGTAATAATATATTTTAATTTCACAAAAGATGCGGAATCAGTTGAAATATCAACTTTTATTGAAGCTGCTTAATGAAGACCAGCGTCGAATGAATAAACGAGGTCAGAATAGAACAAAAAGTAGGCGATGCGAATATCTAGGTCATCTATCGCGGTTCTTCTGCGAATGAAAAATTTACAAGTCGCCGTCTGGAATACATTTGCATAGAATTCCCTAGAATTCGTTTGTTCAATATCTGTTTTGAATATATTAATAACGAATTTCATGGGTACCAGAATCCCTCTCGTGCATATTCACGTACCTATTAAGTTTCTCGAATACGACTGCCATAGTTTCTAATGTAAAACCATTTCTTCCTTAACAAATTAACACATTCTGAATGCACACTATTTTAGAAGGTATTACAAGTTGGAAAACATTATGAATTAAAAGTTTACCTCTTTGGTTATGAGAAAATTATTTAAAATCAATTCACATCTCCATAGCTGTGACTTAAATGTACTTTAATTAAGTACATCTCTGTTATACAATTATAAAAATAGAAAGTATATTAAAAAGATTCCTTTTTAATATACTTTCACAAAAATATGATTTCTTTCAATATATGTGTTTTCAAAATTATACTCAATGTTTGCACGATCATCTATAAGTACAACAAGACAATCTGTATTAAGGATATTTAAGTCTTACTTGTAATTAGTTTACTGCTAATAAATTATGCCCTTTATCTACTCGAAGTTCAGAAAAGGAATTGAAACAATTTTTGTTACGAACCGGACGTAAGAAGTTTTAGTCTGTAAGAGGCACATATCTTTTGAGCATCCGTAAAGAACACCTGGATGCGAATTTGCACTAGACGTTTGTAATATTTTATACGTACATTCTGAAAGTTAAAAATCAAATTAAAGTAAAACATATGTTTTTAATTTAAAATTTCCTAACCAATCGAATGGTAATATTGAATTTTCAAAAAATGAAACGTTATTCATTCAAAACTGTGTTAAGCAAAACCAATTTTGTCAAATACCCACAAGTTGGAAATTTTGCTGGTGCGAATTCACACTTCAGGTGTCATTTACGAAGAGATTAATATGCAAGACTTTTCCATTCTCTACATTCCGATATAAATCTCAAAAATATTATCAAATAATAACTTCTTGCTTTAAAATGAAATGATAACTATATTTATCTGTTTTACATGCTCGATACAATGTATATGGATGGTTATAGCAGTGAGTTTTATTTACAAGGGAATTAAATTTCAAAGAGTTCCCGTGTGTCACACCGTTTCGAACGAATGGTGTATTTATTACCAAAGTAAGCGTCGTGCTATGTGTCATTTCCAACAAATAAAATTTTTCACGCAGATATCGCGCACAAAGTAACAGAAAGATGACACCGTTGGTCCGTGAAACTTTACTCACAGAGTTACCGTATAATCCACAGAGAGCATATACGTCACGTTCATCATGCTATACGATCTGTTTGATTCTTTTCGTGATATCACACGATCCTTGGTGCTTACAGCGGTATTCGTAAATAGTGGAAAAATGATTTTTCTTTTGCTTGAGTAAGATTTCTCCACCATGATATTATTTATCCAGATTATTTCTTTGAAATATCGCGCATCTCTCTTTCCCATCGTGAGGTATAATCCAGTTTCTAGCGAAAATAATATTCGTTGATGACGGTAAATTCATTAAATCCGATTTAAGCTGGACCTCGTGGGCTTCGTATAAGTTTTCAGGAAGTGTGTGACATTAGCTTTGTAGGGCTGTACCAAAGAATGTAGAATGAGAGGAAAGTGGGGTACGTGAAGAAGGACCCGACTCGACGCACCGCGCGCGATATACGATATATATCTTTGGACGCGGCTACGTGACCGGAATTCTGAGGAGGTTAAAGTTGGATTTGTAACGTATTTTTCGCCGACGTGTGGAAATACCTATCGAGTTGGCGCGCCGCGTGCAACGGCGTCCCGTAATTTCCGTCCTGGAGTCCTCTCGATTGACATGGGGGAAGAAAAGATTTACGTTCAAAGGACCTTTATAGGCGATGCGACGCACACCCGCACAACGTCACGCATGCCAAAAGTAGGATTCGCACTACTTGCCACATATCGTAGAATTGTTTTTAAAGTTCTTGTAAACCGCGGCATCCCTTCCGCGCGAAGGATCGAGCCGTTTTTTAATTTCGCTAATGTATTTTCGTCATCCATAAAGAATCACGCATTGATGCGTAATATGATCATGCTGCTTTATATTATCCCTGAAATTACGCGTCACATCTCCATCGCAGTGTCTCTCTGTGCCGATGTGAGTGCAGTCAATGCAGCGCGGCAGCCTTCGAATGCCACCGGTGAATTTTCGATTTCCTCAATTTCCTCGGTTTCCTCGACGGTCGCTGGCAGCCTTTTTTGATCGCGCGCATAAAACTCCCCGTCCGGCGTTTCATCTCTCTCTCTCGGTGTTTGTCCCTGTGCGGTGTTATACCATCGAAAGTTTATCCAACGGTGCATTCTCCCAGCGGTGTTGCATTTGTCGAGATGCAACGCGATTCCGAGCAAGATAAATGAAGCCCGCTCCCGTTGTTTCTTCAGGACAGAAGAGAAAGAGGTCGAGCCATAAAATGCACATTCGTTGAAATATGTTCGTTGATGTTACGCTGACAAAGACTCTTTACATAAATTACGACAGACGCATCACCCTAGCGACCAGCGTTATTTAATTTAACGTTCCGTTGAATTTCAATGGAATCCGTTCATTATGGATTATTTTCATCCAGATCGACTACATTCATGATAATTTGGAATTATTATTTTACAATTTTTAGTGACATTTGAATAAATAAATCAAAATATGTTAACAAAATAATAATAAGCTACATTTATCAGAATTTCATTCGTTTAATAGAATTTAACAAAACAAAACTTCGTTTGAGAAAATCATCAATTTATTCGCGATTCAAACTTGATTTTATCGTAATGAGTTTTTTTATTTTATATTGTTAATTATGTCTTATTATTCTTTATTATCTCTCACATACATTGCATTATTATGAGTTTGCCTCAATCTATTTATTACAGAAACATTTTTTCTGCGCGGTTAACCATTTGTGAGTGATGCATTTCTTTTAATTTGCAAAATGACTTATTACAACTGAATGTGATACGCTTCTAACTTCATTTTCTATCACAATATATATTTTATTAGTAATATCCTAATAATGTTGAATAATCTATTAAAAACTATAAATAATTAGTTTTTCATTGCGAAAAATATTATCTCGGCCGGGAGTCGAACCCGGATCTCTGGCATTCCGTGCGAGGAATATTTTCACTATTTTATTAGTGATCTATAAATAGTTTAAAAGTAAACCGAAACATGTAATGTTATTATTATGTAATGTATTTTTTTTCCGTTATATTTATATTTGATATTTTAACATTACGTCTCAATTACCAAGCTCAACTTTTATTGACCTTTCTTTATTAATTACCAACTTGTTAAGAGTTCTTATCTAACTGAGACTTCTTATTTCTTATTAATAGAATTTTGTATTGGTACTGGAACTCTTGAATATATATATATATATGTATATATAGATATATATGTGTATGTAGACGAGTACATTTCTGATAATAGCTTGTACAAAGCTAATCAGCTAATCAGATATAATGCATTATGCTATTGCGTTGCGACAGGATACAGAGAGCTTGTACGACGCAATGCCGGAGAATGGAGCAGACGCTATAGATACTAGAACCGAGGTGAATTATACTCTGTTATGTTTGTGCCTTTAGATGCTATGCGTACCGGAGAGCTTGCAACGCTCTGGTACTCAATATATCCGGTATGCGTGTGTTCTAATCGAATAGAGCTTTAATCGGAAGGAGAGTGACAGTGTATCTTACGATACGTTCGATAAGATATACTTTTTAGAGCGCGAGGCGTTCCGCGGAGGCTTGTAAATACGCGGATTTTCCGAAAAGCAGGAAACAACGCGTAACTAAAGTAGAATTGATTCAGTTTATGTGCTCCTTAGAAAATCCGCGCGCCGCGAGTTCGCTAAAATCGTATCCGCTACTTTCCACGTTATACGAGATTCTTTTTATTGTCGAACTCCTAGAGTTCGATACCGCAACGCTCATAAACACCGCGAAGAGGAAGACACTCGCGATCGTGTTTACGCCTTTATTGCTAATATCGTTGTTCACGCTCGATTGTTCTTCGCAGTCGTATCGTTCGCGAAAGCGTTACCGAGCTACTATCACGCATTGATATTTCACGGTTCCTCTTTATGGCCTATGTTCTTTCGAGAGGTTTCGCGGATAAGATTCTTAAAGATTTTAGTGTTCATCAAAACTTATAAACCTTTCCGTCAGATTGAATACGTTTGGAAGTTATTGTTTGTGTCGTATTCATATTATATTTTAGCCCGTTTCCACCAGTGTAGATCAACTTTAATCTCGGTTTAACTCACTCTTCATTTTTTCTTAATTTGAAGAAGATAAAGAATAAATTGAACAAATTGATGGAAAGGAGTATTACTGTACATATTATAAATATATGAGGAGCAAACTATGTTTGTCCAAAATTTCAATTTTTTAATTAGAAAAAGCGTAATATTATATGTTACACTACGGTGTTCAGAAATAATTTTTTAACGAAATTAATTTATATGCTGAAAAAGTCTGAACATTTAAAATGTATGTTTTTTAACTAGAGCAAAAAAAAATGCATTTGTTTAACATTTCTAGTAGTTGTTTTTAGCAGTTTTGTTTAACACTTCACATTCTACTTGGTATATTGTTATTTTCTGTAAAATGTGTAGTTTTTCTGTGGTTTTCTTTCTGAAAATTGTCTTTCTGTAAATTTTGGACAAAATGCATGAAAATCTGTTCTTTATATAGCTTAAAGTACTAAAATCGCAAAGACGAACAATTTCATTATCGTCTAGATATTTTCCAGATTCTATGGACTTCTATAGATTTTTGGAAAACAGCAACTACATATATAATAACATTTAAAATATCGATATATAATCTTAAATCATATTTATATTTATATTTTAAATCCACGACTATTATTTATTAATGAATTAACTGATTTTTTTTTTGTTACAGGTAAGTGTCATACTCGCGCCCAACTGTACCTTCGATACGTAAGTTATCAAAGTTATGCTAGTTTGTAGTCACCATTTCATTGTGTAACAAGAGGTAATAATCGGGTGGGGTAGGGCGAAGGAGGAGGCGGAAAATGCAATTCACTTTGTAATAAAAATGGAAATTAACACGAACTACGTGGACGGAAAACAAGGCTAACCTCCTCCGCCAGTAGCTCAGAGGGTAACACGAAAGCTTGAATAAACAAACTCACCCCCGTTACGCCGGTTGCCACCCTCTTTGCCGTCTCCATCAGTCTCAAGGCACGGGCCAAAGGACGTTGTTATGATTGCTAATGGAAAACTATCCAATTCAAAGAACAAAGTGAAGTAACGAGTTACTTTACCACCGCACGAATACACTGATGGTGGCTGTGAAACTTTCGGGCGGGGTGGCGGACGGGGAGAAAATAGCACGGTTTGTTAACATTAGCAATGAGAGCGGCAAAAGATCATGGACGAACGAAAGCGGCTTTATCTGTTGCGAATAGACACAGTCCTCGTCTAATATCGAAAGAGTTGAAATTCATATGAAATAAATATTAAACGTATAAAATATAAAATTTTGCATATATGTAATATTTTTATCATTCCTCAGTTGTTGGGATACTAATTCAATCGCGTACGAAATATTTGTATATAATTTCTCTTATATTATTTGCCAATCGTTATTTCGAACGATATGCAAAGAATTCGTAAATAAATGTAGCGTGGTATATTCAACGAACATTAAATACGAATTAAATGTTCTTGTATCTAATCAATCCATCGTTTCGTACTCGAGGGAAATGCGATTCATACATTGTAATGCATATAAAATCTGTAGAATGAAACGGCATCCGAGTTTGCGCGTGCAACGCACTCCTATCGTGTCAAGCACCGTTTGATCTCTCTGAATTTCTCCGGCTCCGACGAAATTATCCGACAATTAGCAAGACCTTGCCAGCAACTCGAATACCTACATCCGCCCCTCCCCTCCCGCGGCCGTCTCCTCCCGCGGGAGGCCGCGGACTTTTTAAGCTTAAGTCCCGGCAAGATTTAAATTTCAAAATTTCAATCTGGCTTGCAAATCTGTTCACCTCCTTCCGCCCGCGCGAGCGAACGACCGCGCTTCCGTCTCCTCCTAGACGCGGCCAGATTGCGCGGGTCCGACATCAAAAGTCTTTTACGTCGCGTGCTCTTTTTCTTCGCTCCTTTCTACTCTCTCGCTCTACTCTTACCATCCGCTTCCCCGCATCTCTTGACGCTCCTGCGTAAAGTCGCCGAATTGAAAATTTCATCGCTGAATAGAGACACGCGTGCTTCGTCGGCAAACATTCTCTCCCGTTTTCATTACATAAAAAAATGGAATCTAGATAGTATTGATTTCATCGTTAAACTATTCAACTGTAAAAGAACGTAAATCGATTTCTGATTACAAATAAATTGCACTAATAACAGAAAAAATATAGGAATAAACGAATATTCTATTACTTTTGACTTATCAATATTTTAGTAACTTTGAATTCCTACAAATTGAAAGCGTAATTGTATTTTAGTTATTAAAACTAATGCTAGAAGAATTATTATGTAATATGTATGAACTATATGAAGGAAACAAGTAGAATCATAGAGCAATGAAAAATTTAATATCTCAAAACACAAATTAAAATAATCGTACAATAGTTTATGAATGTCTGCTTCCTATATTCCTACATAAGCAAATTACGCGACGATTATATCAAAATGATTGCTGGATCGCGTTTCGAGCAATAAATTAGCTTTCTATATCCACTCGGAAATCACTTCCTGCTGGTGAACTTTATATCGGCGTAATTACCTTACGAGATATTAAAGTACGGTGAGATACCCGCGTATCTCTGCAGGAGCGAAGCTTGTCAACCGACAAAAGGGGGACGTCGCGTCGGCGCGGTCAGGGACGGACGACACGATGGCGAACGCGACGGCGAAACTTTTAATTTTTCCTCGAAAAAACTTTAGCTGCTCGTTACGTCGTCCCGAGTACATCGCGTCGGTCGCCGACGAGGCGGGGCAAAATTAAAATTCATGCGGCGGCGCGCCTTTTCTCGGCCGCGTGTCTCCGCGGGATCCGCAGGGAGTTCTGTAGGGCGAAGCGCGCGCAATGAAGGACGTACATCGCCCCGTGAGTATACCAGCAGGAAACAAGGAAGGACTCCGCGCGAGGAAGTGTGGGGAATTTACTCAAATTTGCAAATCAAATTCGTTCCCTGCTAACGCGCGCGTGTGCTCTTTCGTGCCAATTACCGTTCCTAAATCGACTTTGCTTCCGTTCATGCACCCACGATGATTATCTCGCGACTTAAATATATTATTTAGCAAAGTATCTTTTAAGATCGTACGGTGAATACACAATAGGAAAAATAAAGGTCTTAAATAATCAAGTTGAACTTTTAGCGCTTAAATAATTCAGGGTGAATTTATATTATTTGAGTTATTATATATACATACGTTGTATATTTTCAATGTCCCTCCGAAAGGGACCTATCTATTTTCTCGTTTTTTGTAGACACGCCATTCGTATAAATGGTATAGACAGGATCATGGAGCGAATAATTCGGTCAAGATAATTACACGGACTCGTGAAATTCGGTGAATTTTTCGATGCGCCAGGGATAGCGCGTCGGATTCGAGCGATTCCAATAAACGAGTCGAAATTCACGTTACGATCACCGGTAATAGGAGTTTCGATTTTACAGCCCAGTGGGTGCCGTCAGATATTAATTCCATTCGAGCCCTTTTGTTCCGGCCGATTTTATAGCGAGCGTGCTCGCGCGTGCTATTCGAGACGGGTCGTCATATATTTTTTCAGGATAGCAGCGCGAACCAGCACTCCGCTGACAATCGCACGATCAACACATGAGGTGACGACAGCTCGTGATAAAACTTCACTCGCAGACTGGTGCCAAATTATGATTATACTTGCGCGAATCAGCGCGGCGATTTAAAACGCCCGTTTAAACCAACCGCGCTTGCGAAGTTTCGCCCGGTAAATCCCCGAGGAAATTACATCTTACATGCTCCGCCGTATATACGCACGAGTTACAACATTTCAATACTCGCATGCCCGAAGTTTCACGTCTCGTGTGCATACCAGCTTTCACCGGGATAGTTCCTTGTATCACGATATATATCCGGCTCCATGGCGAAATCTCGTGACAATTACGTTAATAGAGCCGCCACGTTGAACTCCGTGAATGATTAGCACGGCATGAGAGACGAGATTGTTCGCGTCGGAAGGTACAGCAATGGGAAACTGCTGTCGTGTTTTTGTCTTTAATCTCAAATCGAGAAACCGCTCGTACAGGATAAATCAGTCTATTGTGAGATCCCAATTTTATATCCCTTTACCGATATTGTCCTTTTCTATACATTCTGACATGTCTTTCGTCTTCCTTATCCCGCATCATCTCGCGAAAGTTTTCGAAACTGGTGCGTCCGCCTCGAAAAGTTTTAACGAGATCGATTTTACGCCGAGGCGAACGACGAAGGTACCAGCCAGCGAAGAGATTGTCCTGGGAATGCTGGACGACGTTTTGTTGACAGTGAGCCATGTATTGTTCCTCGAGTCTCCCTCTTTTGCCAAATGTGAAGTGCTCGAAGCGGCTGCTACGCTTCTTGAAACTTCAATATCGGGCCGCATTGTATGTTGTAGCTCGGCGAGCATTCCATTCTTGATTTTCTTACAACTTCAACTTTTCCGTATTTATTATTTTATCGTACTGAGAGCATATTCGAAGCATAATGTTCGATTAAATCCAGCCGGAACGCGAAGCAAGGTGCATTTATTGTATTTTTGCAATCTGCTTTTTGTTCGAAAGCGGAACTGATATAAATTTCGCTGTAACGTTCCGTGAATCTACACGTTTTACGTACAAAATTTTAAAAAATATACCGAAGCAAGCACTTAAAAATAAACGCCTTCAGCATCCATCATGTAGCGCAGTAAATGTACAAACTTGTGATGCGTAAATTGAATTGTGAATACCAACACATATAAGATCCGTAACTTACACACTTACGTATCTTATTTCTAGCTGAAAATGTTCTAATAACCGCAATTCCCGATAAATATTAAAGTTACTACAATTATGTAAATATTAGTGGCAGTCCATATCATAGCGTTTCATGCTTATTTAATATGATCGTAATATGAGTCGGCGAATAGCACATCGTCACTAACGTAATGAGGGCATGACGGCAAAATATGCGTGGGTCCATATTGATTGCATATTAATATCGTCCTGTGTATGTGGAAATTATAGATTCCACATATCTCCGCAATCACATCCGAAAGTTTTTGCAAAAATTGATTATTTGTGTGCATTTGTATTATCACACGGCATCAACGACAGTTAAAACGTTATCAAAAATACACACGATATACAATGACGTACATAATATTTAGATATTACTACATTTATTATGCAGAATGCGTACATCTCTTAGAACAAGGACACACACACACACACACACACACACACAATTGTTTATTTCAAGTAGCTATCCTCTTTAGATTTACTTATCTTTTTTTTTCAAAACTTAATTTTGTCCTTTTTACTGCAATAATATTACCTTTCTAATTAGCAGAAAATTCCTTTTTAATTAGTATTTCAATGTCTAATGTACTAATGAATAAATTTTTATAGAAATTATTGACAGATTATATATATATATACATATTATTTTGACGTTATTTTGATATTATGATAACTTTATATAGAAGTTATACTCAGGAGTTATACATCAGATATACTGCGCGCAAAAAGATTTCAGAAATTAATAGGCAGACTTCTAACACAGTTACTAGTTTGGAAATATTTAACAATAAAATCCCAAAATTTTTAGGTTTGTCCTTTATTTTTTCTAAGAAAGTATAATTACCGTAAGAACGCGATACATTATTGACTCGCGAAATATTTTTGGTCCTAATTTTAATTTTAATATCATATTCTTTGACCAATGTGAAACGAATTTGTTTGTCAATTATAAATGTGGATCATCAACGTGGCGTATTTGTCGTAATTGTTAGGAAATAATTTGATTCAGTACGATATTTTTGCGAGAATATTAAGGTAGCGCGTTATTTCCAGCCTTCCTTCTACATTTCGCTATCATTAATGCCATGTAACACTCGCAAGCGGACACGCAGTTCCGCAAAAACTCTGGAAGTAATCTGGCTTAAGTTTCCATTTGCAACGACATAAAATTCGTGGGTATGCTAAAGAGGTTTACCAGATGGATTATTTGTGCGAAATAAATTTCGCGCGGAGCTTGGTGCGCGTGGAATCAGCACTTTCGTTAGCCGCGAAGGTTGGCTTTTGAAAGGACTGTTCGAGGTATTAAGGTTCAAGCACGAAATTGAAAACGTACGCTTCGCGCGGAGATGGACGGGGAACGAAAGAGCGAAGGGGTAGAAAGGGGTGGGCCAACGTGCAAACGGACGGTCAAACCAATTCCACACCCCAACTCGGCGTCAGTCACTGTTTCCAATCCCATTAGCGACACGGTGATTCGTGAATGGGCGCGAAAATGCGAGGCTTTTAATCAACGAGACTCATTATCATCAAGCGATTTTCACTGCGTCGTGTCGCCCTTGCGAATTAATGAACAGCATCGATCTGAATGACACTCGCGTACGGCAGTTTGCGTTCTAAGATTAGCAGCACGATCCTGCTGTTGCGCGGATGATCTGCATTTCCCACGTACGGAGCTATAGCCCCGCGTGAAAACGGTGGTTCCTAATGCGTGTCTATTAATCGAGATGGGGCAGTTAGAAGGTTTTATGTAAGAACTTCCTAAGTACCGTTTAATTTAACGGCACTTCGAGACTTCGTGCATAAAGCTTTTCATTTATAACATCTTGCACACAGTCGCCGAGTCTTAATTCTGGTTCCTACACTAAGCCACGATCATCTGACTTCCGAGAATGCTGTTAACTCATGTTTACGTAACTTGCACATTTACATTTGCTAGTAATTATTCGCTAGCTATTTGATAATAGCATAGATGCTCTTCTTTCTAGTTTTTTCTTCGCAATATAAACAACTGCGAGAATCTGCATTCTGTTTACGTATCCCACGGCGATCCTCGATTCGCTTTTATACCTCTCTGAAGAAACCTTCATACTCGCAATTGCTCGAACGATTCGTATTACTCCCGAGGGTGTCGTGGTCGACAAAATACGTCGTTTTGCGGACACTGCATCCTGGTGCGGGTGTTTCGATACGCGCCACGAGCACGAATTCGTCCAGACAGCGAAAACATCCGCCTCGCTTCGAGGGTGGAAAGCGAAAGAGACTCGGCGATAATAAAAGAAAGCGAGCAGATGGCGGACGTTGGCGCCGTGCTAAAGTGACGTTATTGTGATACAAATTGAGATATAGAGTGCCGGAGGTTTGGGAGGTGGTGACGAAGAAGGTTGAAGGATCAGCCGAAGCTGTTAGTCTTGATTATCGTGGACAGTCGTCCTGGAACCCTCGCGATGTCGACGCGAATCCGAGGGAAGATGCATGGTGTCCTTTCCACCGCGTAGTCATGGTGTCCTCCGTACTCATTGGGGGGCTATTAATTTGTACAAATGCCATCCTTTATTAGACACGGACTCATTAGCTCAAAAGATGGCGTTCTAACACACCGCTGTACACGTGCCTAGCATTCCGCGATGTGATCCGTATATATAGACTAATTTTTATTCTTTAAATATAATTTCATTTTCTTCCTATTATATACAGTTAGTTTTATGCTCGTGTTGATTAAAGAGATCTAATAAATTATTAAATCAAGTATTTCTTATTTTTTTGTGATATTTTGTGGTTATACGTAATTAGACCCGAAAATATTGTCTCTAAGCCGCGCGCGATTGTGTAATTTAAATAAATATATTACCACGATGTTAAATAGATAGATAAAAGTATTTTTTAATATTCTAGAACAAGCTCTCTATATGAATATAAAAATAAACAAGTAAAAAGAAAATGAAAAGAAAAGAAAATATTATAAACATATAAAAAATACAAGAAAACAATATACCCCTCTTCAGCTTCGTTTACCATCGTTGTAACAGTGCACTACAGTTCAATCAGTTAAGCTTTATATATATGTATGTTTGTGTGTGTATACATATATGTACATATATATTGCGATCAAAGTGGGCGCGTTTTATCGAGGTGCCTGAATCGAATGTACCGTAAAGCTTCGAGGCTACTCGGCAGTTTAGCGACGTCGACATAGTACCATCCTCATCACTCTCTGCGACCATCTTGCCTGGCACTTCGGCAAGAGCTTTATTGAAGTCCAGTCAATCTCTGTCGCCCGTAGTTTCCGATCTGAAGCGCACCGTCCAGCCTTTGAACCGGTATACCGTTGGAGGAGGCGAGGGTGGACGATCGGCTTTATATATAAACTTGAGAGACAAATGGCACGAGGTCGTACTATGGTGGCAAAGGCACAAGTGCTAGGAGCAGGTGTAGCGCCGGGTATATACTACCGGTGAATGGGAAGTCGGTAATTAAAATGTCCTCCCTTAGGAAACTTCACGCCACAGTGGCTCGAGCCATAGCCAACCTTCTTTCGGATATTTATCTACTTACGTGTGACTGGTCCTTACCAAGGACCTAATAAATCGGTTATTGAGACGTATAATTTTGCATTATAATAAAGATAAATCAATGTGTGTGCGCGCAGACAACATGTACAAATAATAAGTCCATGAAATTAATATCGCAATTGAAAGCTGAAGTGTTTTATCTTGTAACGTACCTTCAATAGTTCTCTCCCTCTCTCAATTTTTCTATACCTGTCGCGAATTTATTCTCTTTACTTGCTTATATTATTTTAATTTATTATTTATAATTATACTGTAAAATTAAGTAACATTATTTTATTTTTGCTTACGCTTGATTATATTCTATAGTGCGAATTTAAGAAAATATCATTTTTACGTGAATGAAAATATGCAATCCATGCGTTTTCCGGTGAGAAATCCTTAGCAAATCTTTCTGACACTTTCAGCCTCGGCATGTTCCGATGGAAGGTAATGCTCGCTTACTCTTTTCTGACACTTTTTCGTCCATTTCTCTCTCTTCTTTCTCGTTAGTAGTTTCTCCAGGTGAAGAAAGCCGCGAGGCATGCGATTTCGAAACGACATCGGCGCGCGCAACGGTACCTAAAAGTGCCAAAAACTTTCAACGAAGAAGTTTCTCTAAAAGTCACACGGATCACCGTATTATCTACCTCTTTCCTCTTCACTTTTTTCTTCTTCCAGTCTTCTCCAACACATCGTGCTGATGACACACGAGATTGGACGGAGTAATTCCGGTCGAGCGGTTCAATATTCGGTGCTTTCCGTTGTTAAAAACTACGGAGGATAAGTCGCGAGTGGACAGTATAAGCGAAAGAATTTTGTCGACCTTCGTCGTTCTTCGCTGATGCTGAAGCGAAGGTCGACGAGGGAAAGAGGATGGGTTCCTTAGTCTCTGGGGATTATGGACCTCCGTCGATGGTCCTGGCCCGAGTTGGATGACGGGAGAAGACTAGGATCAAAAGTAAAGTATATCCTCGATGGAAGAACTCCGGGGAAATCGATCGGTCCAGTTTCGATAGTTAATTAAACTTGGAGTTATTAAATCTGCAAGAAGTGTGTACGATCGACAATGTTTGAGCCTCTCGTGGATACCACGTACGTCTATCACGTAATTATTTTCTATTTCTCGTGCCTCTATCAATTACACACACAGCATAACATACAATCACTTTTTCATCAAATATTGATGGACCCAACGTAAATAGTAAACATATAATTATGATCAACTGATCAGTGACAAAGCAGGATACACGGTAATCGAGAGAACATGTGATATAATATTCAATGATAAATATCTGGCGGAGATAATTGCATACACAGGAATACGACCTTTATAAAAATAGTCCCCCTCTTTTTCATTATGCAAAATCTCTGCTTTCGCGTCGAGCTTTCACATCGGAGGGTTGTAAAAGAAAACATCACGCAGAATGGCGAGACGATTTTATTTGTAGCCAAGGTTGCGGCGCTTTATGCGCCAGGCCCTATCGCGAAAGATTCATCGAGACAATCCGCGCACCTGCGTACCCCCGATCTTCTCTTCCAGACTCGCGTTTGACGTAGGAGGATTTACGATCTTGCGCCCCGGGCCAGATTAGGCTGGCGCGCAGCGCAACGGCGGATTTTCCAGGCGAGATTCCACGTAGGGGGTTTTTAAAGGAGGTGCTTTTAAAACGCCCCCGCGCGGGATGTTTTAGTATGGTTTCTCCCTACTATCTCCGGGATGCTACTCGACCTCCCTGTTTGCAGCAAAGTCTGTTTCGCCGTAAAGCGACGCGAAAGCTCGCCGATGATGTGGCACCGAACGCGCCCCGGCAAAAGTTATAGTTTTATCTGGTTCAATGACGAGCACGCGATGCCGTGGAAAAGGTGAGCGACGACGGAGAGAAAGAGAAGTATAAAAACGGAAAGGCCATGAAGCGGGTTGAGCAAGCCCGAGCGAAAGAGAGAGAGAGAGAAGCAGGTATTTTTGCCCCTTTATGATTGCAGAATCTCTCGCGTATTTTACATCGCCTCGTAAACTTCTCTCTTTGCGCTACTCGCGCGGTCCTTAATAATAGATCACCACATACATCATGAGCGACGACGAGGAACGATGGACGAGAAGGATGAGAACGTGACGTGCGAGGGATGCATCGATGCCCGAGTTGGCGTAACCCTGGTGACGATTGCCGTCGAAACTGCAAGACTTTCTTCGCGGAAACGGCAGTAACTTCGAAAATTTATTTAGCACCTGTCGTATATAACGGGACTGATCATATATGTATGAGATTCGAGCGTGATGGCGGCACCCGCAATGTGATGTATTGATGATGCGACCGCGATATTACGGAATGAAATACTGAGAAAAAAATTTTTGGTATTTGTGATTATAAGTACACATTATCATAATTATGATGACTACATGGTTACATTTACAAATATTAAAGTTGTGGCAACATGTAATTATACATATAGTTATAAAAACATACATTAAATGTATATAATATGTAATTATAGTTACAAATGTCAAAAATTTTTTTTCTCAGTACATAAAGGCAGAGTAGGAAGCTTCTAAAAACGATGTAACATCATATATTGATAAAGACACGCAACGGCCTCTTTTCTCCTCCGCATATGCACGCGTGAATGCGTGCACTCACACCAGATAAACTGCTGAGCCAAGCTGTTCAACTTGCACATTTCTAGCGCTGCTTTTGCCGCTACCCTCGGACATCACTAGGGGATATAAACGGACGCTTTAGAGCTCCCTTGAAACTGAAATGCTAGAAATGAATGTTCCTTTCTCTATTTTCTTCTTTTTGCGACTTCGCTTTTTCTTACCATCTCCTAAACTCGGCTTAACATTAACCTTAGACAATGAAACTCTTGACGTGTTCGACACTCTTTCTATCTCACCAAGCAATGTGACAACTGTGACAACATCGCAAAAACTGACCGATGGTATGACGCGGAGAAGAAATGGTTTTTACTAAAACAATGTCGACACTACTGAATATACGCGAAGTTACATGACACATTTTAAACTTTAGAGTGATAGATCCATTTGTTTTTATTTAACGTGTCATTAATTATTATGAAAAGAATAGAGGGCTGCGTTCAGAAAAAGCAGCTTTGCAGCTGTAAGATTCTTTAATATTATACATTTAAATCTAATAAAGAACTAAGAACCAATCATATTAAAGAATTTTACAACAGTTACAAAGCTGCTTTTTCCGTTGTACACAGCCAACGACTGTATTAATTTACAACGGTTAATATCTGTACTTATATATGATTCTCTTAAACAATCTTTCGCGAAAGCGTTAGCAGAAAAAAATCATGTACATACGGCTCATTGTTTTTAAAGACAGATATATTCGATGAAAGGTCTTTCTTGTGAAATTGCTGTTAAAAGTTCGAATTTCACAGCAGCATTTCTATCGCAGCTTATTTAGACAGATAGTAAAAAGAAAGACATTTATGTGCGATCGGTGGCGCTTTACTGGCGTAGAACAATAGAGCGCGCGCGATACTATCGATAAAATCCTTTTATTTCGTCGTACGACGCGTGAATTCCAGAACAATGCGCGCCGAAAATTTCGAGCACGGTCGCAGGAGTCTTCTTTCGAGCAGGACGGACGGACAGACGAGGCGCTGGACGGTGGAGAAGTAATGGGACAGGGAAGTGCCATTGTACGCGCATAAATACAATTCCGGGATTAAAAAAGTGGAGCGAATCCTCGCCGCGACGAGGGGCCGCGATCTCTTTCCTGTGACGCGCTCGTGGCGCAACCGCAATACTCGTAAAGAAGATCCGACTGGCGTGCTACCATTGCGGATGTTGAGCCGCCGGAGCGTAAAGAGAAAGCAGTGCTATCTCCATTCCACCCTCACCCCCTCCCCGGTTCGACTACACCCGGTAAACCCTTCCGTTACACCCGCCTGTCGCTGCTTTTTTCGACCGCCACTGCCATTGCGTCTTGCATTTGTTTGTCGTTTTCCCCGCGAACTCGACTAACACCGTCCGTAATGTCGACCTCGTCGCTTTGTGTGTTGTTACGAGATTTCTACCGGAGCTAGATTTTTTTCAAGATTAAGGTTGAAGAAACGCAAAATTGAGACTAGAGAAACGAATGATAAAAATAATATAAATACGTGTTCTTGTGTATATATATATTTTATTTCATTATGGTTAAAGTGTTCCAACCTAATGTAGATATTCTATACGAGGTACTAATAATATTATAAACCTGAGCTTCTCTTGTATAATAAAAATTGAATTGATAATTTTACTAGCTAATACTCTCGAAATATTTATGGTGCAATTAGCGTACAGCAATTACAGATAATGTCGCAATAAAAAAAGATGCAGCTAGCTATTTATACGAACATTCTAAATCTGTCGCTAATACTGATGATTAATCACTATTATCAACATTTTATCAAAAGAGCCATCTATCTTTCGATATTTCCCTACATAGACGTGATGTCATATTCGTGATATGACGTAGAATCGAGGCTTGTAAATAGTCGAGACCGTAAAAGTGTCGACTTGGCTCGTAGTAATAAAATCGAGTATAGTACGTACCTGTTCACAGCGGCCACGATTTTTACGGTTAGCGATCGATCGACGACCCGGCTCGGTAGATGGATTAGTGAATGACGTTAGGCAATAACGGTAATGGAAGGTGGCAGCGTTTAACCGTAGGCTATCGGTGAACGAACCGGAAGTTATCCAGCCCATCGCTCGCGGAATAGACGAGAGAGAGGATGGGGAGGGGGGGGGGAGAGTGAAGTGGGCCATAGATCGGAGTATGGTAATTGCGTCTCATGCTGGACCAATCCGCAGTGTTCCGAAATAGGTTGGCAAAAGTCCTTGGATGCCTGAGTGCACGGACGATCACGATCGATCGATCAGAACCGCCGAGTCGAAGGAGACAAAGCGTGTTGCTAGTGTTAAAATGTCGGACGTCTGGTAATACCAATTCACTGTCGGTTCTAGATACTTAGTAGTGTGCGACGTGGCAGATATTGAAAGAGGAAGCACGTAGTATCTCGCGAAATTGGACAGTATTGACAAGTATCCTGAAGGGATAGCAAACGTACTACATATATAGACGCGCGTACCTATACCATTACAGTTTACTAAGGAAACTGCATCTTTTTGTTTTTTTTTATCACGCGTACACAAGATGTTTATTTTTTATACGTATCTTATTAGGATTCAACTTAAGGTACAAGATTATAAGTATTCATAACGATAAGTATTTATAAATATTTATAATAAATTTTCGAATTAATTTGCAATATTTTCTCTCGATTCAAGATACTCGTAATCGCGTAACGTCCTTGTAACGTTACTGCGAATATGGAGTGATGACGTAATACACATTCAGGCGTTTAGCAATCACGAACCGTAATCCCCATTCTTATCGGTAGCATTAATCTGACAATATTGATTCGAGTATGCAGTCGGGCCTTCCGGCTGCCCATTTCGACCTATTGGCAAGTACTCTGGAGCACATTATATTCTAGATTTATTGGAAAGGCTTGCGAATTGGTAAGTGAGTGAGTGAGTGAGAAGAAAGAAAAGAAAGCAAAAAGAGAGAAGAAGAAGAAGAAGCAAAAAGAGAAGAGTTAGACGCACTACTAGCGCGAAACGGAAAAAGTCGTCGTTGAAGAGAAAAGAAAAGAAAGAAGAGAAGAGACGAACGGAGAGAGAGAGAGAGAGAGAGAGACCATCGTATACTCAGAAGGACGAGGACACGAGCGACTACAAACACTCTCGTGCATGGTCCCCTCTTGGGGAAAAGCTCCCGGCTACGACTCATTCCCGTGGTCCGTAAAGAGGCTAAGGGAACACTAGGGGTATGCGGGGACGAGCGAGCCAGAGAACGTATAAAATGAAGACCAGGTCTGAAATGATAAAACTGAGGATATTTCTAGCTTACGCCAGTATAAAGGGAGGTCTTCGCGAGATGGAATGTCTCCGGCTGGATGGCAGAAAGGCTAGATCGAGTCTCTCTTTCATATATGGACAATATCACCAAAATATGGTCAGTTTTAAGAACCATCCTGGCTCCGGAGAGGTCGTCCTCTCTCGTCGTCGTAGTGATTTCCGCGCCGCGTTTATATACAATACCTCTCTCGTTTTCTATCTCTTTCCCATCGCGAAGGACGCGCACCCATCGACGGACTCTTTGCACGCCCGTTGAACTTTGCGAATTTTATTTTTCGCTAGGGCAGAGACCCTGCGAGAACGCCACTCGCCTTTAATAAAGTTACACGCATTCGTTCCACCTCTATGAATACGTAAACGGCTGGGCGCTTATACCCCGATAGAAATATCCTCTTTAAAAGCGATTCCTTTCACGATCGTATTTGCAGCGCGCACGGACGCCAAGTGGAACGCGACGTGGGCATGCCTTAAATCCTAGGATATGCCCGGGCAACTACGGAAAGAGACGGAGAATTATGAATAAGACGCGGCGTTTATCTCGGAACGAGGTACGATAAAAGTATCCGGTATGTGGATATATCGTCGGAATTGCCATCCACTCGAATACCGAGCGGCGCGGCGTATCTTTTGATACAGTTCGCGTCGAGGCGAGCTTCCTACCGTTTCCTCTCATCCTGCGAGGGAAAGGAGTACGCTCATTTCCCTCGCAGGATGAGAGACTTAAGGCTACCCGATACTGCCCTACGTCACTGCGCGCTATTGTCAAAGAGCGAATTGCAATTTTAGGCGTATAAAGAAGCGCGCAGATGAGTCTCGCGGATCCTTGCTGTCGCGCTGCTAACACTTGTCCCGCGCATTAATGCAGAATGAGATTACTTAGGTACGTGAGAGAGGGTCGCCTTCCAAGCTCTCTAGCACTGTTAATTTAAATTGACTATCGTTCTCGAAATAATGGCGGTGTCTTTGTCGCCTTTGCGCCGAGCTTCCGCTCCCTCGTCCTCGTCCTTCCAGGTCGTTGGTGCTCATTTTCGTCCCTCTCGCATCCCCGATCCTTGCGTTCTTCTCCTTTGAACGAGCGGGCAACTTCGTGTCGCGAAATTGTATTTCGTCTCCAAATTAACAATTACATCGTTTTAAAAAGCTGCGCACTCCGGCTTAAGGGTTCTTCCTTCTGCAGTCGTTCCGTCGAATAGCGAGAGCGCTCGCCGGAGCACGGCCGAAGACAGAAGGCGGAAGCGAAAGCGACGTCCGGGGAAAGGGACATCCCGTTAAAAAACTCTTTCAATTATTTGCCGCACTAACGCACCCAGCGAACTTTTAGTTTTTAATCTGGCAGCCACGACGTGGCTACCGGGAAAATGAAAAAGGGGGAAAGCTAGATGGGCCGCATGTCCCTGCGCTCTCGAGCCTCTCTCTGCGAAGCGAACGGTGTCCGGAGGTCAAAGAAAATTCCTGGACCTTAAATTGCTTTCGAGACTTTGTGCCCTCTCTCGCTTTTCATCGACCGACGATGGAAATGCTGATATCTGTATCAAAAATGTAGTCACGCGCCTCCGTCGCACCTCCGTCGCATATACTTACCGTATACTATATACGCAGAGTTGATATTTGTCTTCCGTTATGTCCGGTTTTATCCATTTTTCAATAAACGGTATCGTTCACGAGGGTTATCGGTCGAAGCACCTTCTCATCCTTGTGCGCGAATGAATCTTTTCATCCCGAAGCAATTTCCGTGAAACGGTTTTACGCACGCAGCTGTTGGTAGACATTATCGTTTGGAGTCCCTTCGCGATTTCGCGCAAATCAAATGGCGGCTCCGGCGCGGGCGTTCGGCTTTTTCTTTGATGCCCTTTCGAGCCTTCGCCATGCTGGAGAGAAGGCAGTCGAGTGAGAGCGTGCAGCCATCCCCCTGGCAGGGGTTGGTGAGGCGATCGCGACGTAAGGGGTGTTCGAAGCGATGCTATGCGATGCCTCGACGCCTCGTACCTTCGGCCCACACAAAGGTCTCTCTCTCGCGTTATTGGCAGACCGCTTTACCGCGTCACCCTCCGCCGCCCCTTCCTCTTCCTACATCCCGACACCGTTCTGGACGTGTTACGTCGAATATTCCACCGTATCGCCGGATCGCAAGATTTTCTTTCGCCCTCCTTCGCTCGATAGACGAAGGAAAGATCCGTCACGTTGCTCGTGAAAGCCGATATCTTCTGTGTAACCTCTGCAAAGTCTGGGCTATCCCCGACGTTGCTAGAATTTTGATGGCACGCGGAAAAATCAATCGCTGTGACTTGAAGTTTTGGGAAAAATATACGATGTCTCGCGCGAAGGTATAGTCGATAAATATATTCGCTCGCGATAATTCCTCAAGCGTTTCCTTTCCCTCCCCCTCTCTCTCCTTCTTTCTCTTTATCCCGCGATATATATTTTGGATATATACCAAAGAATATAGTACGTTTTTACTGATTTCCGTTACAGCTACTGGAGTATGGTGAGGTAACCGTGCGTTTCTATTGGTCCTTTCTTGTTAAAATAATACTTGCCGAAACGGACTGCGAAAAATATCTTCAAAATAGCAGACGCGGTACGAGTGCCGCGAACGAAATCCCTTTATTTACCCATGAACGAAAATCAACACGTGGGCAAAGTCGGAAACGCATACGTTCGCACAGGAAATACGCATGCGGACAAAAACGTCTGGCCAGCTTTCCGCAGAGCCCTGACGTACGTACACCCGTGGAAAGCACCGCAATTTGCGCGATTACGTTTTCGGTTTTCCTGTCGCGAGTCATACGAGTTTCTACCCACATCCGACATGATGGAATATTACCGAGCAAAACGGCTGAAACTCTGCCGCATAAATCAGCTGGACCCCAAGGTGATTTATTTATTTGTTAAGAGGAATAGAACTGCCACTGTCGACGGCTTGTAGGAAACGAGTCTGCACATATTGCGTACGTAAGCCTGGAAATTGCTTTAGGAAGAGCGTATGCTACGTACAATATTGCGAATGTATACGGAATAAAATATTTAAACGTGAATAGCGGCAGTTCTTCGTCAATGTCGATGATACTAAACATTTATACACAAAATTCTTTCATAGATTACATGACAGAATCATAAAAACGTATAATCGGTAAATGTTTCCCCATTTATGATGTATATACCTACTGAAAGAAACCTAATTGATAGAGATATTTTTATCTTCTTAATTTGTAAGGGAGATTAAATTAGATTGGCGTAATTAAAAATTTTCTACTTTTTTTTAAACAAGTTTATACCATTTTAGAGAAAATCTTATTCAATCTTATTCAAGGACAAGAGAAGAGAAAAGCATGATAGATACAGATACTTTTATCTTCTTATACTATACGGGAGATTAAATCAGATTGGCATAATTAAAAATTCTTTGCCTTAAACGAGTTTATATCTCATTTTGGAGAAAATCTTATTCATTTATAGGGACTTAAACGCGCGACAAAGCATTAAAATGCGTCGGACGTGTTACATAAGTTTGTTACATAAGCTCTCCCGTACTATGACATGCGCACGTATGTATCTTTTCGAGTTCGATGGTTTTGCCCTTTGTGCTCGGGCGGGTTAAAAGGAATAGAAGGTCGGTCGTAAAAAAAAAAAAGAAAAGCCGGTGCGCCGAAAGAATTAGCTAATTGACGAAACCTCTCAGAAAGAAAGGAGCTAAGAGAGGAAAGCTTTTTCAGGGAAGACAAAGAAGTAGAGAACCAAACTTTCAGTTCTATTGTCCGCCTCGAACAATTTGATCCGCTCCAGTATAGGTTGACTTTGTGAAACCTAAGGCAGAGCTTCGCGATTACTTACTCGAATAGAATTCCACGGCGTCGCGGATATTTGAGATATTTAAAACTTCTTTCCGCTCTTATAATAAATGCCTTTCTACACAAACCGTTGCGAGCGTTCGAATCTCCCATTTGGCGTACGCGTATCTCGAGTTCGCGCTCGTTGTTCGCGCTTTGAGCAATTTCACCCTTGACTTTTACAAACGATTACAGTCGCTATGTTCCACATTCCCCAACCTTCATAATCGCAAGCAATTAAGTGTTCTCGACGTGACTAATGCGCGAAGTAAGGCACTGCCTATCTGCATAGCAAATGCCCGCGCCAGATTTTCGATGCTACGTACAAGATACGCGCGAAGCGAAATTGTGAGAGCTAATGCGCCTGTCTGAATCGTTGCTAGACTCTTATGTCTTCAGATTCTCGGTTCGTGTCTAAATTATTGCTGAAGCCTCTTGAAACTTTCTACAATTCTACATCTTTCTAACGAGATCGCAGATGTTACCTCTAATTTCACGATTACGTGCAAATCGGTGCAATTATATAACAATTGCAACATACGCGCGAAAATTACAAACAAAAGAAAATGTAATTGAAAAGCAAATGACAATGGAATGAAATTAAAGATTATCCTGATTAATACGCTCGGTTTTGCTGCAAGCACAATTATCTCTTCTTGAAAGCCTCTCAAGGATCTATCTCGTTATCATAGAATATTGTTCAGACAGTTTATGTTGCAACATTTTGTTCCGTTGAAATGCGACAACATAAATACGCCTGAACGTGTATTGACAACTTATCATTATCAGAATACGTATACAGCCCCCAAATAGGATTTCCTTGTCAGTTATTATCATCGTTATTTCATAACCAACTACGTGAGCGTCGTTGTCGATCCGACGCTACGTCATATCAAATCCATCGTAACTCCCACATAACGAGATACTTATCATTAAGGATGCTTTCAAATTGCCACTCATTGTTTCACCCTTATCGTACTTGCTTATAACGTATATCAATGATTTATAGAGAAAATGTCGTACAGAAACAACTTGAATAATATTTTCGAATATTATTATAATATTAGATATATTTCGTTTAAGTATTATTATCATTATGTGTTGTATGATTAAATAAAGCTACGCAGTGGACCTACTTTCTATTGTAATATTACGCACGAATGCGTACGAGGATTTTTTTCTGCTAATATTATTATATTAACTCCCCGTCTACAATCTGAATTTTTTGATACAAGCGAAATTTTACTCTTAAAATTCTTCGAAATAAAAGAGGGTGGATTAGATAAAAGTTTTTATTATTAAATTAAAACCTATTTAGTAATTTAATAGAGATGTTGAAAAGTGAACCTCGGACTTTTTCACATTTTTTGAAAGCCTAGAATAGTAAAAAAAAAAAGTGGACTGAGTAAAAAAGATCGAGACTGCAGATGAATGGTTAATAAAGTAAATACTCTTTTTAATTAAAATATGCAAAATACATAGTGATGTATTTTAAATATAAAAAGTCGCTAAAAGTTAAAAGAAAAGTAACGCAAAGTTTTCCTTCGAGTTGTATAAAACTTGAAATGTCTTACGATTCTACCGTTTTAGACTAGGAAAAATTTATTTTATTTTGTGGAGAAAGCGCGTCATTAAAATGTAGATCGAAGACACTGTAACATTCTATATGTATATTCAACACATACTTTTACCAAACGCAGCTCTTGGTATATGGTCACCATGTCAACCGGGATACCGGACTGCGGGCGCAGTTTGTGCAAGGGACACGCCTCTGAATGGGGTATAATTAAGTCACAACATCGACGCGGTCCCCCAACCGCGTGGCCCTTGGGAAAGGACGGGCAAGAACAAACACGGCTAAATGAGCGCCGTAGTTTCTCTCGTTACCGCTCGGCCTACAAGCTTGCGGGCATCTTCTATCTTCGACGTCGTTATCAAGGACTTTGTGCGGACGGACCTGTCCATTTCTGAAAACTCATCGAGGTCGCGCAAATCTATCGATGGTCCCTCGCATGGCTATAATTTCGTTTCACGACGCGCTCGCCGGAATCTCAATGCCGGTATACGAACGTCGACGATAAAATCACGACGCTCCCACTCCGTGAGAATATATCTTCTTGCAATTCTACCTCGATAGTTTTATCAATTTCTTTTCCGACGTTTGGACAAAAGAAATTCGTTACTCTGAATCTTATGTTACATAATTAAACCAATGTCGAAGTGTTAATTAATAAATATAACAATTCACAATAAATTCTTTTAGTAATTTCTAAATATAAATATATAAAAACCTCCTGTATTTTTTTTTTCAATAATAAAAGTGTCGTAAATGTATTACGCATAATTATTTTATTCGAGCAATTTATAGCAATGAAGCGACAGCCACGCAAACGAGGGTACGAAATAAGATGAAACGACATGGTGCGGCGATGCATATGTCACGACGTGTTTAGTTACACGCAGCGAGAAATCTTGATTGCGCCTTTTCACCAGTACCGGCTGGACATGTAGTAATAAGAGCGAAACACGACTACGAATTACACGTACGAATCACTACGCGAGCTTCTTCCTATACGTGTCCATTTCGTTGATTTTCAAAGGGTCAATATAGTTTCCGCGCACGGAATATCGTAATTAAGAGCTGCTGGAAACAGTCTGTCGCCGATGGTAACCTGCTGACTTTTTTACACGAGGCGAAGAGAAAAATATTGGCTCCATCGCTACCATTATTTACGTCACACTTGGCGCGATTTCAATTGAATTAGCCGGAACGTGAAACGCTTGTGTACTGGCTACGTGTTTGCGAAAGCTTTCAGTGCAATAACACCTAAATTTTTATTTCTTTGTTAGCTTAAGTGGCATAAGACAAGCCGAATATTTTATCGGAAACTATCACCATTGGTGCACAATTTTTTTTCTAATGATTATGCAAGATAATAAAGACACTTCTGACGCATCTTTAAGAATGGAGCATCCAACGAATGCGATTGGTACTTCGTGCAAACTCTCGAGTGGGCAAATTTCCTAAAGAATGAGGCGTCCTCAGAGAAAAAGATGCGAAGCAGATTGGTGAATGACTTTTCATTAAGGCTCGATTCATTCCTCATTTTTTCCCCTTTCCTCCCACTCTAGATAGTCACAGATAAATTACTGAATCTTTGGCACTTCTTTCTCGCCCTCGAGCTCTTCACGGACAATTTAGCTGCGCGGCGTCTTCCACCTCTCACTCGCAGAAGCATGCCTTCTCTCTCTCTCTCTCTCGCTCTCTCCTTTCCTACTCCGTCCGATACAAACTTTTAAATAAGACGCTTCTGGGCGAATTGACTTCCTTCCTACGATGCCGCTTTGAGGGAGTCGGTGCCTCGTCTGAGCGCCCTTCGTTTCTACCTCGCCCCATCCTACGCCTCTATCTTCTTTGTTCCGTTCCGTTCTCCCTCAAGGAGACGTCGGCTATCGAGTGCATGTCATCAACATTGTTATTGTGGTATCAATTTCCGCCTGCGATTCCAATTACCCGGACTTCCCGCCGGTGTAAAATTCAGCCCTACGTCTGCGCGGACCCCAATGAAAACTCAGAACGAAGTTGAAACGAAACGAATAACGGCGGGTTTATGAGGGACAGAACGCTCTCCCTCTATATCCTGGTCGGCTGTTCTTGCGGAATATTTTTAGAAATTGACAATAATACGTTTATTTTCCTCGGGTATTTCACGTAACATTATTTGCGTTCGCAAACAACTTTATGCGCGATGCGCTGTTCCCGACTTCTGGAAATTCGAATATTCTGCGTATTCGAATACTTTTGTAGACTTTTAACTCGTATTTTTTAACTCCAATGATTTTTACCGAATGCTATGCACATTAAATTTTTTTTGCTGTTATTTTTTTTTATACTAATTGCACAAAAATACAGTGGCTACCAAAAATTTCCAATCAATGAGTAATTTTATTGTTTTGCATATAAACAATTTTTATGAATAAAAATAAATATAGGATACGCGATATATCGTAGTATTTAAAATATCGTGAAGTTGATTATAACAAGAATCTTATTGACTTTTGTATAACGTAACTTGGAAAACACAGATTGACAAAAAATATTATAAAATGATATCGTTGGTTAAAAATTTTTGACTGCATATTCGTGACATGAAAATCGTCACCTATCTCTTTAAATACAATTTACAGTGAAATTAACTTATGAGCTGTGCTAATTTTCGAATGATTTGGATTCATGAAACATTTGCGAATACTACGTCGAGGCGTGTTTTGAGTAAAACAATCACAACAGTCAGAATATCTAAAGACAACATTAGCAAAACGCCAAAGCTGAGACCCACCAAGAATGTGACTCGAAAATCAATTGTCTTCCACTAATTAGAGCAGAGTGCTCTACCATCTTGTGATCTTACAGCGTAACGCGAACTTTACTCGAAGTACGATAGGAGAGCATACAAGCTCCGGTATACGTATCCCCAACATTTGTTAAACATACCCGTTGAATGTACTCACGAAATTTCCATATATATGGTATACGATGAATGTTATATCAGACATCGCTCTTTGTCCGGATGTTTCTAATTCACGCGGTAACGTTAAATGAAAATCGACGTATTCTTTCGACGTATTCAGTTGAAATGTACTAGTCGAGAGATACACAGGCGTATACACATGACCTCGGATAGATCGATTTCGCTATTTGGTTATCCGACAGCTTCGGAATCCGGGCTGTGCCCGTGGGACAGTTGAAATGGGATCACGGTGGCTCGCTTTCGGAACAGGGTAGGCGGAAGGGAAAGACGAAAGTTCGGACGATTTCATGAATCACAAATGAGGGACGAAATGACATTAAACTCGCGGACTTTCGCATGTACAAGCAGCGTACGAGCTTATACGTAAGGCGGTGCGTCGCGCTGGCAGCGCAAAAAGGGATATCTCACGTAAAAGCACCCTTATGGTGTTATCAACATTTACGGCAGCTGTTTTGTCGCTAAATGTGCATTGAAACGAATGTGCTATTATCTTCACGCTAATTCAACCTTATGTTCTTTGTTCCAGGTAAGTTCGGTAATCGTGCTACTGGGAATACCTTCGGGATTCCGACACTTTCGTCCTTAGCGTGGCGGAGGGTGAGTTTTCGCGCGATGTATAGCTGATTCTTTTAAACTTACTGAATAGAGATTTCTCTATATAAATATACGAAAGCGACAGATAAGGACCCACTTTGCCAAACTTAATTTGGAAGAAACTGTCGAAATGGATAGTATTGAAATTTGAGTCTCGTCTTGTATCACTTTGCATAAAATCGCAGAAGTAGAATGTTATTCCACAATTCCAGTAACTAGGTCAAAATTCAACGTAGAAATCGTAACGATGAATTTCATAGAATTCACAGTTTCAGCAGAAATCTTCTTGCGAAAATACTTGGTACATTTACGTATTATATTATTGCGCGTAATTATAGTAGATTTCGTGCGTAATAAAGATAACCGAAATAGTATAAAATCGAAAATCGTAAAATTTCGATTCCTTCCTCTACACAAATAACGCTAACGTATGTTCCAAATGCGCTGAAGAGACAATAAAACAATTTTATACCGCTGTTAAAGCTTCGAAATAGATAAAAATACATTCTGTGGAAATTTACCACACGTGCGAATATACAGTCATTTTCTTTTATGTTCTGTATCACACAATAAAATACATGTACATTATACAAAATTTCACAAAATTGTATCTATATTAATTTTCTTCCTTTTACCGTTTTGTTATTTTCTGACACTCCCCCCCCCCTCTCTCTCTCTCTCTCTCTCTCTCTCTCGATGCAATTAAAACCAGATATAATAACACTTTTTCGGAGTTAAATATTTTCATTTAGAGGCTTAAGGTAATCATCCCTACACATAATCCTCTATTTTTCTATTCCGAAATTAACTGCTGGCGGTTTATCGAAATAAATAGAAAGACGGCAAAAGAATGTTTTTATTCACAGTAAGGCGTCATGTCCGTTTCTCGACGAATGATTCACGGGGAAGCCTAAGTAAATACTTATCGATACCTTCGTATTTTCCTATCTCAGACGATCAGTTCGCGCTCAGCCTTTTCTTTAGCACAGTTTGCGCGATTTCCACTTTTCGGTCACTCACCTTTCATTACTTTAACGCTATCTTTAATGCGTGTGACCGATAGTCAATGACTACAGTCGATTGTTCGACACTTCAACTTTACTCGATAGCACAATGGATCCATTTAGCCTATGGTTGATCGTCTACTCGAAATCGTCATCCCTTCCGCGCCTCCGGACCGCAGAAATGTTTGCATTTACCAGAGGTAGGTTGTGTATGTTCCTGGTGAAAGCTTTTGGGGTTGTTCGAAGTGTCAACTCGGAATGCGTCCATCTATCGTACGGTATACAACACATGGCCATCAGGACGAGGACAAGTACCGAGACACTTTATCTTTGTACGTCCTGCAGGAACGGAAAATACTGCACGATAAAAAAATCGGTTCAATAAGAGGAAAATACGATATCTTACAGGATTTACTGCGAATCAGTCTTAAAATTTTAGACCAATTTTTTTAAATACTCAGTTGTTTAAAATTGTTTTAAAGTAATTATTTTATCATCTTTTGTTTCTGCGCACGGATACGAAGCTGTTATAACATGAACAAAAATAATTCTACTTTCAGTATAAATTTTTAATGTAAATGGGAATTAAGCCATCATAAGCAGTTGAGAGGATGTGCTTATCGTGATTTTTCAATTCTGTTATCAGACGCTAGATAGTATATTATACGAGACGTTACGTTGTGGCAACAGTAACTAAGATGATATTTTATCCTTTCCAATCCCGATGTATCCTAGAGGTAGCTAGCATCTCTCGGTAAATGCGGTTATTATGTTATCTCAATCCAGCAGGAGGACGGTGTATCCATATGCAGGAAGCGCCCCTGGTATTGGATGAGTTCAGCTCAGGCGGCGAGAAATACGCACATTATTTTTCCCGCTCTCATTTTTGTCACGATTTTAACAACCTTCGTTACGGCGGGGGAATTAGTATAATCTGTTGGCCGTCCTAATTAACGCTTAAAGCGCGGCGCCTTTTTTTCCTCGCCTTACGGTTTTTCTCTCTTTCCGTCGTTAATTCTTTCACGGGAGACCGTTAATTTTTATCAACCTCCCTCGTGGAACTTGTACTTCCCGCTTTATTCCTGGCGGAGATATACACAGGTAATAATAACTCGGCGGAAATATATTCTTCGGCATAGTTATGATATTGTCTGAATGTGATATGGTATTGCCTGGTCGATACAAGCTCGATAATCATTCTAGAACGTGAGCTATGTGAAAAATGAGATCACAAACATTTTATAACTAGATTATAGATACTTCTTAAGAAAAACTGAACATCGTTTAATCTTCTATCAATGTATAATTTTTCAGCTTACCGCATATTTTCTAAAATGTCTGCTAAAAATATAAAAATGAAAATGAGTTAAAGTCTGTGCAAAACTGTTCTTTGTTGTTCAAAGATTAAAGTTTTTGAGGCGTTATAATAAAATTCACACAAAAATATAAGAATGTTTCTTGTTTAAAATTCAATATAGATACCCATATATATTAACGGAAGTTACAGAATAATTGCATTGCGATGTCTCATCAATTTTTCTATTTGACTCGCGTTTTACAGAATATACCGTCGTGTTTCTTGCATCGGAAATAATTTGATGTGCATTATATTCAACTATCGCGTTTAAATCTAAGATATTTGAAATGAAGGAAACCTTTTTACTTATGATAGTGTCAAAATATTCCGTTCTCCGGCGACGTGTTTTTTCACACGACGTACGGCATCTGCTCGGAAGTGCTCGATACTATTTGAAAATTGCGGCGCATACACCCGTTGGTAATCGAGATAGCGCGGGATCAAAGGGTCTATATAACTAAATACACATTTGGTCCTTGGGTCGTGGTGTAACGGGCAATATTTCGCGGTGGCGGCAGCATCAACGGTGACGGTATATATATTGGTAGTGTGCTTTCGCCGCGCCGATACCTCGAGAGCTAGTTGGCCTTGCTTGGACTCCCGAGTTCGGAGTCCAGCACATTAACGGAGATAGTAGCTCCGCTCAAACGTATAATTGCGGGACGAGGCAATTGAGGGAGTCTCTTGGGAACCGGGCTCCCGCAAATCCGCCCGCCCACCAACTTCGAACCCCTTCAGTCCACACGTTTCTCCCAGCAAGGCTCTCTCTCTCTCTCGATAAGATGCCCCTTTCCTCCATTGAGTCGCCTCCGCACGACCGCCTCCTATCTTCTCTCTCGCGGCAGATAACCGAAAACGATGATATTACGTGTCCAATCCCGCACGTCAGCCCGGTCTTCGCGTCCACTCGCGATTATCCCTTGTCCTCGTACAGATTTTCACTCCTTCTTGAGAAGCCTGTTCCCAAAATCCTCCTATATGTTTCTACACTTCTTTCCTGTCGTGATAGCTCACTTGTATTTTACGGCAGAATGGAACATAGCGAGTGAAAGGAAAAATGGCAAACTGCGATAATGTTCTTTGTCGATTAGCAACAGAAAATAAAGGCTAAATAAAAATCGCGATTGCATTTCCAATCATTTCAAATCGCGAGCTTCGATACGTGAGGAATTGCCAAATAAATAACTGCGAGACGTATTAATGAACCATTCGTTTTCCGTTCTGCACTGCAATCATTCAATATTATTTATTCCTTTGATGTACGCACAGTATTCACGCACATCATCGACGAATGGTATTTCGGCGAATCTAATGTAATGAAATGTAACTTCAAACGGTTAATATATTGAACGACCGCCGCGTTACACCATGTCGATGGGGGTACGAATTTAACGAGGCGTCGAAACTATAACGGATACGCTGCTCTCGGAAATTCCAGACATATCGTCCCAATTTTCTGCGTATGCGGCTAATGGAGGTATGGCTGCATTCACTTGCAGGCTACGCGCCACTCTGTCACTTTGATCGTGCATAATACACCAGGCTAAGTTACGAAGGGACCATATAACTAATTATACACTATTACGCGCCTGATTTCCCCGCGGGCGAAAAATAGAGGAAATATATCAGAAAGCCTCCGACGAGAGTAATAAGTGCTATTAAGATCCGCCACCTCGCGCTCGTTTCCATCCCTGTGCTCTCCTCCGTTGCTCGTGCAACGCGAAAATCTAGAACGAGAGGAAAAGAAGAAGAGAAAGAAGGAGGGGAAACGCAAGAAAAAACAGAAAAGAAAGGACAAAAACAACTTGGCGGGAAGAATATGGAAGATATAGCTTATCTTCCCGTCAACCAGAGCCGCCTTCGGGTAGCATCGTGGATTGCTTATTAATGGCCGTACTTCATCCAATTAGAATAAATTACCGCTACTCCTTTCGGATGTTGCCCACTCCGGCACGTCTCGAACGGCCGAGGGGAGAAACTCGATTTATGGAAACGCTATCGCGGTGCAACCATCCGATTCGTTGTTCTTTCTTTTCTCTCGTCAATGCGAATTAAGCGCGTTAATTCGGCAACAAGTGCACGAATTTATCTAGAATTTATCTAGATTTCGCACCAATTAAATCGGATAATCGGACGTTCTTTCAATAATTCAATGAAATCTGAGGAAACTTTAATCGATAACGAGAATATTAATTACTGTCTTTGTTACCGACGGATTTTGCATCAAAAATCTTTGCGTTCTCGTTTAAGATAGTTGCTTGATCGCAATTTTGACTGTAGAGTTGCGCACGGTTGTCTTATCGGATTTAGCAGAGTGTCTAGGCTCCGGGCGGGGGAGGAGAAGAAACTGGGGAGAAAGCGAATACCCTGGTTAGGTGGAAAGTTAAGGTTGGGTCTTTACTTAACCGTAATCGGAAGATATTGCCGGCAGCACTGTACCAAGGGCACTTTACCAGCCGCCTTAAGAAAGCACTAGCTTCGCGAGGCCCGGTAACGCCGGTCCAGACCGTTATTAAAAGAACCCCCTTTATCTCAGTCTCTCTCTCTCTCTCTCTCTCTCTCTCTCTCTCTCTCTCTCCCCCCTCTCCTTGTCTTCTCTGCTAAGATGCCGCTTCCAGTCATTCTCGTTCCCTTTGAAGCTAAGAGTATTTCTATGTCAACCTTTGTACTTTTTAGCGAGAGATCTACGGCGCCGATGGGTCTACTATACGCGCCTCCGTAACGTCGTGCAAGGTAACGTCCGTTTCAGCGAGCAACCGCGCGTCTTAATGGCGCTTCTTAATTTCTTGGTGAGACGGGATCTCGAAATGGTTACGGACGAGAGATGCAGCAACAGGAGATTGCAGCGTCTCTCCGCAGGGACAAATACCGGAATAACGTCGCCGACGCGTTTCATTCACCTCCCTTTTTTTTTTTTTTGATAACTCTCCCCCTCATTTTAATTACGGTCTATTCCGCCAAGCACTTAACGTTTATTCGTCAACACAGAGAACCATCGTAGGGATGAGGACTAACGGAAAATTTCGACGTGCAAGTAGATGAGTAATGGAGTTTTTATAATCCATTGTTAAACGTCATCGGTCACGTCAAGTCGCGTTTTTCACGGTGGACGCTACCGGAAATTTCGCGTTTGATCATACTACCTCTGACTACCTCCACAGTGTGACGCTGGAAAGTTGACACTTCCGGGTCGCGCACCCGATGCCCATAAATTCCCGCGGCGGCGACACTTTTCATCAGGCTCTGATTACTTATTCACGCGCCGACGAACGCGACGATAGAAGAGCGCAGACGACGTGTGAGTGAGAGTGATATGTGTACGTGTGTGTGCGTGTGTGTCTGTGGTGTATGTGCGACCTGCTCGCAGCCTGGCGCTGCCACTGTGATTGATAATAATGCAAGTCCGACGTCGACGCTAGCGCCCGATATTACTGAAACATTATTTACGGGGATAAAATGAAATTTTTCGATCCTAGAATGAGAATTATAATGGAAAGCGTGCAGCTGATAAACCGAGAGTACGTCGCGTACACAGGCAAACTCGTTACGTTGACGAGAAGTTGGAAGTTCGGATCATCAAAACTGTTCAAAACGTACCCTGTTTTGCTGCGTGCATAAATAATCTTGATATTCAATAATATCGATGTGGAGTATATGATACTTTATCTGTCTCGTACCTCTCTTCGATAGAACTGATAGTGATTATGATCTTTTATAATTCCTTCTCTCTCAGAAGCTATTTCTATGTTCGTATTTTAATTTTAATTTCGAAACTCGCAATTCGCCGTAAATCCCGTCGCAATTATTAATTACATTACACGATTTCGGCACGTCAAGCGGATTAAATCCTCGTCCTGCCTAATACCTTCGACTAGTCACCATGAAAATACCTTCTCCTTTAATTTAAAGGTCGTTAGATATTAACCAGGCTAAATAAATCCGTAGGACGATGGCGAGAGGACTATGCCTGTAGTGCGAGCAACCCCGTATTTCCGTGTAGGTACCTCGTTTGTGAAATTTGCACGTGCGCATCTCTAGACATTCGACATAGTTACAGCGCGTTACGTGTACACGTGTGCGCCTGCAAAGATCTTATCCTGCAGAATAGTAGCGGATACATCACACGCAGAAACGAGAGAGCCCCTTGTTGTCGCGCGTTTCACCCTCTATCTGCGTCCTTGTCACCCCTCATCTTCTCTCTCTTTGTTCCGTTGGGGAACGACGACGCGACACCGTTCTGACTGCGACTGTCCTGTCACCCCGTACATCCCCTACTCTCGTCGTCGTCATCGCCGTCGTCGACGTCGTCGACGTCGCCGTCGCCGTCGTCGTCGTCGTCGTCGTCGTCGTCGTCGTCGTCATTCCCCCCTTCGCCCGCCGCCCGTCTCTGAAATAGCAGGCTACACAACTATCATATTCCCCCTTATTTTTTGCGGCGCTGTCATGCGGCGCCATATATTTTGACGTCCATATTCCCTTTTCCCCCATGCGATGAGATACACCGTCAACGTTGCAGGTGCAACGCGTCCGAGCATCACTTCCACAAGTTATCGCCGGTACCTTTTTAAACGCGTGCAACGTCGCGCTCTTCTCGAAAAATTTCGCCCTAGACGTGTTGTAATATAGGTATGTACATACTACAAATAATACCTCAAAGTTAAGAAATAAATTCCATTAATGGAAGCAACATAATACTATACACTTAATGAGCTCTATAATATACTAGAGCGTACCACCAAGGTGTCCTAATTCCTTGACGCTCAACAATGACACTCCGAGTTCTAAAACATAATAGGTGTAAGCTTTAAGTAGTAAGGTGTTGACTAATCATAGTTGACTGTTTGGAGAATAAGCGACTGATTGATTGATTTCTTACGGTTTAAGGTTTACTACACTTATTGTGTTTCGAACAATGATTGTTTTCTTTATCAGGAACTAAAAATAAAAAAGACAACTATTCGTTTTTTTTCCTTTTCTTTAAGTCGCAATTTTCTATAATTTAGTATAAGAAAGGTGAGCTTCAACATATTATAGAGTTTACTGTAATAAGAATAGATTGCACATTTCTATGAAGTTGTTACTATCGATTTAAAAGTGTGAGGTAATTTGTACCGTATCGCTTTCTTTTTCTAAAGTATCAAGTTGAAAAGAGATGCTGATATGATTCAATTTTTTCCTAATAGAGTTAAGATCAGAGACTGCGCAGTCGATATCTGTAATGCTTAATACCAAAAGTTCCACGAAAAGTTTCCCAATATTAATATCGTTATATTCTCTCTTTTCTCTACCAATTTCTATAAAAAAAACTATGAAATATTTATCGCGCGAATTTTATTCCTTTGAAGAATTCTCCTTTCGCAAAGAAGTTTTCCAGCTTTCTGCCACATTTCATGTGACAAAAGATAATGATTGCGCTCTGTTTTTTTTCGCGACTCGACCAGAGCGCTCCGTGAGTCTGTGATAGTGGAACGGATTGAAGGTGCGTCCGCGGGCGGAACGACGAAGAAAAAGGAAGAAGGGACAGAGATAGTTACGGGGGTTGTTTGTCTCTGCTTCCGTCTACACGGCTTCGGCTACGCCATTGAATCAAGTCGAACATAGCCGCGGGCTGTTGTGTAAACCCTGGGCCCTGATTGAAAAGCTCCGCACTCAAATATTGGATGATAAATCAGAGAGTCCAGAGTTTCCGGTATCCCGGATTGTATGTCTTTCGCGAATGCTCATATAAGCGTATCCGTCCGTGATTAGCGTACAAATACCTCGAATAGTCGGAAAGCAATGATCAGGATGTTCTGAAGCTAATTACGCGGCAAATAGTACACCGTCTATGTTTGCGGCGATAGTTCTGCACGAGCCTCCACGGCGCGCCACGCTCTCTGAATTATTCATAAGCATCGTCTCGCGCTTCGCATCGTTATGTTCCAAGGCCTCGACTTACATCATTACGCATCGGATGAGACGAATCGGGTTTATTGTAGCAAATCCGATCTCGCGTATCGTCACCTTCGGATTCCGGGAAAGCGGATCTGCCAAGTATGAGCCTTCGGCTAGCGCACGTTCGCGAGTCAAGTCGGTATATTGGAACATATCGGATGTAAATCGACAGGCAATAGTATTGACGTGCTACGTGCCATCTTCATGTCTCACGCAACGTTCACTGCACGACTTCCGATCTTCGCGTACACCCTTTGCGTTCTTGCCACGTACTCTCTAGACTATCTCACTCTGTCTATCGCCTTTTCACTATCTTCTAACTCCTTCCTCTCTGTCTGTTCCTCCTTTTTCCTAGTAACGCTGCTCGCGCATTCGAGAACACCTACGAGCAAACACTTCCCTGAATACCTCCCCGCTAATACCGACATTGCGACCGAAGTAGGCAGATGCGGGGCACGAGGAGACGAGGGTTGCGTGTTATAGTAGTCTCTCGTCTCCTATTTCCTAGCAATTCCACGTCGTTCACAAATTATCCCCTTCGCGCGCACACCGTACGAAAGTGGCGGAGCTCGCCCGACATCGCCGCTAACGTCGCCCCTACGGAAAAGGGGTGACGGTCTCTGAGAATGGCGACGATGCCGGCTCATATTTAGCTATCGTATAAATCCGGCTCCGGCTTCAAGGAGAGGTTTAATTTTACACGGGGGTTACGAGAGAGAGAGAGAGAGAGAGAGAGACAGACCTCCTGTGTCTGAGTAACATGCCGGAGTTCCGTGGAGCCACGAGGTCGTCGGCACACCGACCCAACGACCCATCTTCATATGCTGGTCCACCGATCCGAGAATTCCAATCTAACAACGCGGGTCCCTCTTCAAGTCAGTGACAAATTTATATATACATGTGTGGGTGAATGTAATCCATACTCTTTTGATTAACAATTCCATTCCATCGTCCTATCTACGATTGCAATGAATCAATCTACATTAATATATAATTATACAGTCATGTATACTGATCGTAATCATATTTAATATCTGCAAAAAAATATAACAAACTGTCTAAATGTAATAATTGTTTATAGGGTCAAGCGGAATGGTAATTTGGATACATTAACAGAAACTTTTTAATTTGTATAAAAAATTGAGATTACATAGCATATCAAATCAAACATACGAAACGAATAATGTGGTGCAATAGTGTACGTTTTGTATGTTTAATTGAATACAATATGTGACCTCAATCTTTCATACAATTTGAAAATTTCTCTCAACTTATCCAAGTTACTCCGCTTTATCCTATATGTAAAAGCAATAATATGCATGAGCATACCGAGGATTTCAGTTAAGCGGAGGGGTAAAAATTGATCTTTACACGAAACTTATTAAAATATGTACTTATATTGAAGCCTCTTTGAGAATCTTCAGCTAACTTTTCGGAAATAGTGCACACATTAGCCAATAAGCATTCAACTATTCATCGTAAACTAATTTTCATGAATTAATTGTTTTTCCTTGTCAAAATTTCGAAGGAGAGCCCTGTTCTCTCGTTGTGTACGTTTATAATAATACGAGAGAAGAAAATTTGCAACATTGTAAATTATGTAACAAGTAAATGTCGGAACAACGATAATGTACACGTACTAATTTCATCGTAGGCGGTAATACGCCGGTAGTCGCTCGAATGTCCTTCGAGGAATGCAAGTTCCGGCGGGAGAGATAATGAAATGAAATACGCTAAGAAATATTTAATAAATTTCCGCATCTCGCAAGATGCTCCTCGGTGGCATCCTGACCCTTAGCGAATTTTCCTTCAGGTATTCTGCGCGTAGATTAGAGCCCCATTCTCCACTTCCTTCTCCTTCTCCCTCTCCCCCCATTTATCTCTACAGAGCTACACGATTTTGCATTTCAAGTCCTCCACTGTGTTTTTAATAACGTAGATGCTTTCATAGTATCGGGTGCTTTTCGCTTGAATTGACGAATACGTGCTTGCGATGAATTGTAACATTTCTATAATTAGAGCTATTCGATATTTTTATTAATTTCCTACTACATAGTTCGGCAGAAATGTTCGACAGTTAATTTTTCCTGTCAGAAAATTCTTCTCTTGCGGGATTGTAATTTCACCCAGTCCGCGTGTTCGAAGAAATACCTCCAAATAGTCCACGATAGTTGTACGATATTCTTTACATGACCTGAAAAACGCAGCTAAATGCATACATATGCAGAACGAGCCGTGATACCCGCGCGCTTTTACAACGTTGAGAACTTTTGCATACGCGTATAATTCCACGCTCGAATCGCGCCGCGCTCATGGTATCGCGCGTCAATCCATCCGCGGTTCTCGCCTGTAATCCCTGATCGTTTGACTGGGGCATCCGCTATTTTCGCCGGTAAAATGTACACGCGGCAGCTTTCGCGCGCGAAACGTGGTTTTATCGTGGCCAGCAGCGGCAAGAGGCAGAATTCTATCGGGACTTTCAACGCGAGTGCCTCGTGTAATTTGAACCACGAAAACCATCGAAGTGAATAAGCTCTGCTCAATCAGAAATCGTGTGGCATCCTTGCTACTCTGAGATTATCAATTAAGGGGATGCTGGCGTCATCTGTTTTTTATCGATCAAATGTAATTAATTTTCAATCATCGGCTGTCGTTTTCCTTAAAGATATCCGTGCATATAGATGATCCGTGCTTATAAGAACCAATTATGAAACGATTAACTATACAGGAAACGGTGCTCGCGAGAGACGCTTCAGTCCGTCTCGTTCGTTTCGTATTTCTTCTGCATCAGCACGCTGCACTCAATCCGGACGTAACGTCGCGTAAGCGCTTTTACGATCGTGTTCGAGTTACGATAGCAACCATCACGCCGCGAGCTCTCGAGTTGAGAGCAGACGACGACGACCGCCTCGTTTGATTCCATCGTCGAATTTATCGTCGAAAAACAACGCTTCGCGTACCGGCCCTGAGTCTTCTCTGAGTCTTCCCTTTTGCTTTCCGTTCCAGAAATAGGTATTTCATCGGCATTCAAATTGCAGGGCAAGGCCGTCAAAGCTACGTCGATTTTCTTGTCTTTTCTGTTTCGCGGTAAACGTCGATCTACGCAGCTTATCTCCACCTTCTTTGGTTTTCGAGGACTTGATCGATTAATACCACGATATTATAAATTATGAAGGAATCGATATTTCAGCGGTACAAGCCAGCCAATAGGCTGCATCTTTTATCTTTATCTTATTTCGCCTTGCCGCGTTTTAACGAGCTCTACTTCTCGTCAAGTACATCGAACATCTAAGTAAGAATAATCTGGTATATAGGGCACATGTATATAGAATGTTTTTTGTCTGCTTTAGAGAACCCTCTCGTGTTCTCTTTCAACTAAGCTCCTTCTACTTTCCGAATAGCATTAATTAAAGAGCAATAAAAGTCGTCACGGTGACATTTCAGTCCGAAGAACCTTTTGTGCCTATGTTCGGGAATTAATTAAAACCAAGTAAAAACATGAACCGCTACCTATCGCACCACTTAAAATACATTCGTCAAGAGAGAAAGGGAGTGCTAAGGACAACGTATCTCTTCCAAGAGGTCCATCTGTTGCAAGAGAAATTTTTCTATCTCACTCTCTATTATCTCTTCACGGAGGTTCCGGGATGAGAGATGCTAGTCTCCGTCATCGAGGGTTCTCTCGTTGCTGAAGTTTCCTCTTACCGGTAATGTCGGAGGATACCCGTCGCATGGTACCTCACATACCAAGTTCGTACACGTATACAGATAGAAATCTGCGCACATTCGTAGAACACACACTCGCGACCTCGCACACGCGCACCGTCGCGTCGCGTCGACGTTGTAAACGGCTTCGCTATGTTGGGTTGCATTTGCATATGAAAACCAGGAAGTCTCGAGGCTTGCTCGCCTTCTACTCGCGAAGGCGAAGAACGGGGAGGGGTTAGGTCGTGTGCCGGGTACTGGGACCGAAGCAAACCCCTCGCGCAGTAGAGGAGTAACGGAGGGTGCACCGCTACCGCGGCGACAGAAGCTGTTGCAACGCGCAAGGGAGTGCTTTCTCGTCTGCTTCGGCCGTCTTAAATATTCAATGGCGTCACGTTCTCGACTCGGCATGCAGATTAGCAGCGGCGAATCACATGTTCCCGCGCCAGGCTCTTGATTTTGTATCCAGACTCGCGTTCCTCCACTTCCCCCGCTACCCTCATCTCACTTTCTCCGTCGCGCGCTTTCCATCAGTTCCCCTGCCCCCTCCTCCGCCCCGTCTTGTGTCTCTCGATGGTTCTAGTTTCCACTTAAATGTTCATCAGTGTTTCTCCAGCGTAACTTTCTGATCTCTCTGGATACGAGGGGTGGTAAGAATTTCTTACTGCTAAACTCGAAGAAGCTACTACCGTGACTGCGACACCCTTATATCGAGTATAATAAGCAGAGTACAGCACACTTGACATTTTTTTTTATGTTATACAATAATAGATTTTTCGATAAGTTAAAAAACATTCTCAAGATTATCATTATTCAATAAATAAACTATAAATTGAAGCTTTGAAATATATTTTCAAGATAAAGTTGATTTCAGATAAAAAAAATTTATTAAACAAAGAGTAAAGTTGACAAATCAGTGTTAAAAATTTCTTGCACATTTTATACTTGTAGAGAGCATGGAAATAATGTTTCCGTAATGTACGATAGCGGAAACGGAATAATTGCACGTCTTTAAAGTTTGTATGTTGCGTAGTGCTAAGTAACCTCTCGCGTCATAATACAATCCGGAAAGCTTTGTGCAAATGGTTGCCGCGTAGGTAAAGCACGAGAGACCGCTGACAGACGAGCGGAGGGAAATACATAGAAGAAAGGAAAGAGCGGAAAGGCGAAGTTACTTTATGTTTCTTAAGTTTCCTTTTAGCCACAGCAGACCCAAGTTGACTGTTCGGCCCCGTAAGGTTACTCCATATAAATGCAAAGGGATCCACGGTTCTTTCGTGTTGTTAACGTAGCTTCTATCCCTCCCTTGCCACTTTCCCTCCCGCCCCTCTTTCCATCCCCTTCGCTATTCTCTTTCGGTTCTCGTCATTGCTGCGTTAGGAGAACGGATACCAAGCGACTCGGAGGCAGAAGCCCATTAAAATCCGCAAAAGCGACCGGTTTGAAGCAAAGCTGAAAAAAATTTAATGTTTCTTTGTACCAAATCGCTGTGAAAGGGAACGAGCCAAGTTCTTAACTCCCCAAGTTTTATACTCACTTTCATTCCATTCGCCTTTATTAAAACAAAGATCGCGACTAACTTTCTACCGACGACATATTTGCGAGATTACGAAACAAGAGACAAACGAGAGAAAGAGAGAAACGTCAGACGTTATAATACAACTTATATGAGTTACATCTGTTACATGGATACACTATATTGTTGAGTACATTCTTTTCTTGTTTTTTTTTATTTTATGCACGTTTCAGTGGATTTCTGTGTATTCCCGATATTAGACTATAAATTCGTTAACACGAAACCATTAAAGCTCCAGAAGTAGATTTCTTTCAATTACGTAACATTTTGTTCCTAATCCTATTTCAAAGAACTAAATTCCGATTTCGCCTGCACAATCGTCTCTCAGCAGCTTACTCTCTATCTTCCGTTATTCTTTCGTACGTTGTCTTGCCGGTGCTCGGCAACTGTTGTTTTTCGTTTTCGCGCCACGGATCTTTAGTTTTAATTACCACGGAGACCTGACGTTTATTGCTGCTTCTTGTGGCGTTTGCCGAGCACGAGGGATGAGTTCGGGGTGAGTTTCGCTGTTAGGGGCTGCATAAACCTTAGGGCTGCTCGAAATTGTTCGGAGATGAATTCCCAAAAGTAGACAGGTTCCGAAACAAACTTCCTTCGAGGAACAGCGTAAGAATTCACGAGAGATGAATTATCCTATAAAATTATAACGCTTAAGAATATTTGGGAGAGAGAGTTTCATTAATCAATTAAATCGAATACCTATTAATTAAATACTAAGAAGTAAGTTCAATCCCTGTAATATACAAGATAGGGATTGTAACAGATTTTGTTTCGGCTTTTACGTCAAGACTATAATACTAATCAATATTTTTCGTGTTTCTGTCTTTCCTCTAACTACTACATAAATCAATGATATGTAAGCGGTGTCATATATCCTCATTCAGTCTCTATTGTCACGGCTGATACTTGTCCAGAAATACTCGATATATCGCGCTTGCTGGAACGCCACAGAGCTATAATTGGCTTGCCCTGCAATAAAGTCCCACGGCAGAGCAGCTTGGGTATCTCACGGACGACCCAACCGTGATATAGCGACGATAACCTCCGATACCCTCCTACTTGCTCGGGGTCCTTCGCGTTAGGGTCCTTCTCACCCACTTACCGTGATTTACTTCCCGGACGCGCAAAACGTGAGACTGCTAACAGACGGTATTTCAGAGGAAACCGGTATCGAAAGGAAGCGACTTTTCACATTTCGTTATTCCACAGATTGAAAGACGAGGATGCGCGCGCCAGGTATATAAGTATAATAATTTATAATATTTCAACGTAACGCATCAATCAGTCGATGTTGTACATATTTTTCGCGCCCGCTGGAATGTTATCATCGAAGTAACGCGCTCTTTACGAGCTGCATACTTTCTAAAATACAAGCGGTAATACGTGGTTGGCGCACGTATCTATCTTCTCCGTTAGAAGCATCCGTTTTAGCGGCAACTTTGGGCACGTTTGTTGGCTACCACGTAGAAAGTAACGCGCGTATTTACACGAAAAGCGCGGCCGAGCTCGGCGCGAAGTAATAAAAATCCCGGAACAACAGATTACCCTTTCGTACCCGCAACAACTAATCACGGCTTAGCGCTCGTGTAAAAGCTCCTAGTTCCACGCCGCGCCGCGCCGCGCCCTCGCACCCTTCGTGCACACCCTCATCTCTGCCTGTCTTCTCTCTTCCTCCCGCGCCCGTCCGGACGCGCGCGCCTTACGCCTTACGCGTCTCGGATGATGAATGAGGGATTATTTCCAACGCGCCCGTGCCCGCGGCTAAGAGAGTTTGCGATAAATTTAAAGTTTCTTTAAAACAATAAGTTTCGGCGAGCGTGCGCGCACGGGCGCGCCGTCGAGTCGATACGAGGAACCGTCATCTTTCATAATCGATTATTAACGAACGCGCGGGGTACCGCGCGCGCGCGTGTTGAAAGAAGGAAAGTTTTCTCCTCACGAGGCCGGCTACTGTGTATACATAAATGAACATTGCGCCGCCGCCCAGTGATGGACGAGCACCAGGTGCGGCCAGAGCCGTACTTAAGTCTCGTTCGATTAATCGATTGCAGCCAGAAATAGATATCCGCGTAGAAGGCAAAGTATAATGACAGTAATGCCACCGTGCGCGGCGCTTTTCTTCCGCCCCGGCATTGGCTTCGTAGTTTCATATTTCGCCCGCTCGCGAGTTTTTCCGCTTCGGCGTCTTCGTGTCAAACACGTGTGTGATGCGATTTTCTTCGATACTATACACGTCGCATCTCATCCGCACCTCGACACACGCCTGCATCATCAAAGATTACACCCTCCCCCTTATCGAGTTTTCGTCATTTTCCCCTGTGACGCGTCCGCCACTTTCGTTTCGCGTTTCAAAAAGAACGCTAAGAAACAATGGGGGACGCAGCGGCTATACAGTTTATTCGACATCCGCCGGATTTCAGATATTACAGTTTTCCCCGGAATCGAAATCGTCGCTTACCAAATCGCATTGCGTTAGCCACATCTATTATTCCTGGTCTCTCCTGTCGTCCAATCGGATTCCGGCGCGACAACGACAGTCCGATTCGATTCTCATCGGATGCGACGGCGGCGGAGGCAGCGGAGGCGGCGGCAGCCGGGAATCCCAATTCCCTGAAAGATCGTGTTGTAATCTTCGGCTAAAGCAACGGGGTGGAACAACAATTACGGATTGTATACGATCGACAGAGAGGGTGATTCCCGGGCCGGAGATGCTGAGATACATCAATGTACGTACACACACACACACACACACACGCGCGCGCGCGCGCGCGTGCGGGAGCGCATGTGTGTGCGCGAGCATGTCGGTGAAACGCGGGCGCGTGTCTGCGTGTAAATCAATTGTCGTGGCAACCGCAAATCCTCGTGCTACGGAGTGACGCGTGAAGGCGCTGCCGAAGCCGCCGGGCATGACGGAGAGTGGAGACGAAAAAAAGAGAGAATTGGCGACGAGGTACAGAGAACGAGATGGAGAGAGAAAAGGGGAGAGACAGAGAGAGAGAGAGAGAGAGAGAGAGAGAGAGAGAGAGAGAAATCTAATGGAATATTCGGAAAATGGAACGAGGAGATTAAAGGGTTTTCCCTAAGCGCGACCCATGGCTAACAAATTACAGATTTATTCGTAGATAGAGAGTCTATATATTGAAGTGCGACGATGAATATCGCAGAACTGGCACCTTTCTCTCTCCTGAATATACTGTGATGATAATAATAACAAATCGATAATAACATCACTGATCGTAGAGAATCCAATCATATTTTGCTAGATAACTATATTTAGAATTAATCCATATCGTGTTGATTAAATGGATCAGCGCGAATACGTGATGCATCTTCTAAAAGCGATTTATCTCGTTTTAATATACGCGCGAGTTTGCATTCCTCCTATACGTTCCATCAATGCCGCAACTCTCCCTCTAAAAATATAGAATAATTTATATGCACATTATGAGAATGAGTTTAAGGGAATTGGAAAGTTTCGAACGCACAGCTCAGCGCCCGCGTGTGCACGCTGACAGGAGTTTACACCGCTGAGTGACACGCGGCATAACTTGCAATTTGGTAACGGCAGGTGCTCCGGTCACGCTAAACCGCAGTTTAATTACTGTACCCGCGCGAATTGGCTCGCTGGCGGCGCTGTCACGTGCAACGCCTTGCAAATTGATCTCGACGGTCCTCAGTTTAACGCTCTAGGCCCCAAGCAAGGGATAAGACTCCTCTGACGGAATCGCAGTAACAAGACGGACCGCCTCGATATTTCCGAAATTCCGACGAACCCGGAAGAGTCACGCACGTCAATTCTCAGATGTGATACTTCGAAGATGAAATGGAGTGTAATGGTAGAGGTTAAAGCCACTGACGCAATGATGAAAAAAATTATTTGTCCTAAATTATTAGATATATTAATGTAGTGATTATGTATACATATTGTTTATTGGATTCTCTCTCTCTCTCTCTCTCTCTCTCTCTCTCTCTCTCTCTCTCTCTCTCTCTCTCTTCTGGCACAACCATCACATTTAATTAATTGAAAATTTGTAAATAATTCGGATAAATTTACGCAAATAATTTAATAAAGATATGCTCATACTTTTGCGATTCTGATATATATATTGTAAAAAATTAGATTTTGTAATAATTATTTGTATAAGAATAATTTTTTTTCTATCGAGTCTTGAAGTCGTCCTAATTCATATTGCATTATATAGTAATTGATTCAGTTGTTAACATCACAAGTCTTGGGGAATGCAACGCTTCCACCAACTTCGGCGCCTATCTCGCAAGTTGAAGCAGAAGTTATACCCAATTTCGCGATGGTTTTCAACGTTATAACGAGCTCTCGTTATATAATAACGAGCAGCTTTCTCGGGCTTCGTTTGTTGGTTGCAGGCACTAATACCAGGCGTATATATTCATTCACATCGCTATGTGGTTATAGCGGCTTAGTAATGAGAGTTGCTAAAACATGACGTTTTGCTGATTATTTTGTTTACGACGCGAGGAGAACGCGTATATGTATTACGTACATTACCGTGCACGTAACGGTTGCACCTTCGATTAAATATGAATATGAATGTGCTAGGCTTTAATATACAAATTCAGTTTTTTGTAAAATGATAGAAATTTAATATCTCGCAAGCAGCTTATTTTTTCAAAAGAATATTTATATCGTATAAAATGTTATTTCGTAAAGTAATTATTCATCAATTTGCATACTAAATGATGATTTTCACGTTTTTTGATATTATACTTATTTTCTTGTAATATATGCGCGAACGATTAAAGGACATGAAATTTATATTTCGATGAACCGTCGAATCATATGAACCGCAACAACGATAATTACGATGATGATAATAATAATAATAATAATAAGAGTAATAATTTTATTTCCGTCCAAAACCGCGTTAAATCATTATTAAATAGCGAAGGGGAGAGAGAATTGGAGAAAAAGCTGCCTATGTGTATAGGGTAGGGACAAGTTTAATAATGATAAATGCACATTATACGGTTGGAAGGGTATTTGTTAATTCATTGAATGCACATAGTATAGATCCTCGTCGCCCTTTTGCGTAATTTTAACCTGTGACCATACACTACATTTCCAATAGCACCGAAAACGCCAAATTCATTTATTCTCGAAAATCAAAACGCTGACGTTTGAAAAAAAATTCAAGTGAAACTTACTATTCGCGGTCGTAAGAATTAAGAAATCCAGTTGAGACGGTCACGTAACACAAATAAAGAGGTGGACGCTCGTCAACGTCATCGTCGTATTTTTTTTATCACTGGTTACGTGAGAAAGGAATGACGGACAGACGGAGAAACAGCGAGACGCAAGTTTAATTATGGAACTGGCACTAAAAACTTCAGGCTGGTAAAAAAGGTGTGTTACCGCACGTGCCCGCGATTCGTTCTGACAAACGTATGAGAGTGGAAAGAAGAGAATAGAGAGAGAGAGAGAGAGAGATGGAGGAGAGAGGGGAAGAGGAGATGCGCGGAGGAAAGGAACTCTTTTTTAAAACGTTTGCATCTCTGACAGAGGGTACAATTCTACGTGGAGGTTTCGCCGTTTTCATTCCCGGCGCAGGCGTTGCCAAGTGTCAATGCCCCTAATGGCGTTCAGGAAAGCTTTCAATGCTTTTAATTATTTCCATCTTTTTTCCTTCGGCTCGACTTCAAAGAGTACTCGATCGACCATCCCCGCGCCCCGGTAGCTTCATCCCCTGGCCGTCCATCGACGGCGATACTCCGACTTGGAGCCGAGTGTCGAGCCGACCGATCGTTTAAAAAGTAAAAAGGGAGGGTAGAACCCGCGCCCGGCGTTGACGATAATTGGCTGTCGGAATACCTGCAGCTGATAACTTAATTATGAAATTCCTATCTCATTTCATCGCTAGTGTCTCGCAAACCTCCTCGAATTCCACCTTGGCGAGTGTCGACTGTCGGATACTTCTCATATTGGATTGAAACGGTCGGTTGGTATATACCTCAGAAAGAAACGATTTGTAAACTTCAGCGACCGAGCAAGAAAATTACTGATCAAAATAGGTGGATAATTCAAACGAAAATGCAGTTGGAATGTTGTAAATTTGTCAAGTGGAACAGTAAACTAGTTGCATAAACAAATGTAGATATGTAAAATTTCGTAGTTACTTAAAGTATGTTCAACTGGGTCAGACTGGAACGTACATAGATGTTACATTCTCCATACATTACGCTATAAGTTAAAAATATTTTATTCAAAGAGCTCGCAAATCCACTTACAAATTACCCTTCTTTAGAACAATGTACGCGTCTATATGGACGACTATATGATAGGCTATCGTTATGTAAAACCGTCCACTGTTCGCAATTTCTTGTCTGTCCGCAACAGGCGACTACTGCGTTGTACAATGAACGAGGGTTAAACCATTTTCGCTGAACGAGCGGGTCAATCGTTCTCAAATGTTTCCTCATCGCCAACCATTCCTCGGTTAAGTTTTGCAAAGAAGGTACGTCGACTGGCGAACCCCCAGAAGAATCGGCATGAAAGGCAGCGCTGGCAATCGGCATCGAGAGCAGGGAATGGTGTGCGCGGGCAACCGCCAAACTTAGTTAAAAACTTTGTAGTCAGCTCGGAATTCCAAGCTCGCCTTCTCGGGCACAACTCGCAAGCAAGAACGAGGAGAAGAAAGACACGTAGAAATCTAAGAAAGCGAAGGCTGCATGGCTGTCTTTTTCTTTGGCCTCTCTGCAAGAGAAAGAGAGAGAGAGAGATCTTGCGTTCTACGTGCTGTCGGGAAACTATTTCCGAATTTTCAAGCGATTCCGAAGTCGGTAGCGTGCCGATGCCTGTTCGACGAGGTCTTAAGGAGACCTGCGGAATCGGCAGTTATCCTTTAGTACGCTTTCCAGACGACACGACCGCGACTATCACTCGTCTGGATAGTGGCATAAAGCGCGTGGCCCGCATGCGAAACATACGATGACGTGCATGCCGTAAATTATGATGAAGATAGTATAATTCGCAATATGACATTACCGAGTTATTGTCAGAACCACGGTAGACATCGTCGCGTTAATAACATCACGCTGTCGTTTGTCCCAAATCATCCTACTGCAACAGCGAGCAGTCTTGTGTGTTACTCATTACGGTTTCATTGATAATAAGTCGCAACTTTTTGCGCGTAGATTTTAACGCGTGAGATTTAAAAAATCATGATGTAAGAAAGCGAAGTGTACATAGAATGAAAAAAGAAAAAACAAAGACGACAACGAATGCTTGCGAAACAATACGATGTCGTAAACGTGTCGCTGTACTTTTAATACGATAAAATCGAGGGAGCAGTACACGATAACGTGGATAATACGATAAGACGAGAAAAACAAGGAGGAGTAATTTCTCTCGATGGTCTAGCGCGAAATCGCGGCGTACGTACTTCCGGAGGCACAATTCCTTCTTGGCATTATCGCACTCGCCATTAATCTCGATCATAAACGATCCGCGATCTCCGCGCGATGCAACTGCGCCGTAACCACTTTAACGTCGTGAACCACGCTCTAATCCTCGGGCATAAAACTCGTCGACCGTCGAGCGTCGTACAGTCACGATTATGCCGCGATCGTTAGTAAGTCATTTCGTGTCACGGAGACGTCGCCTCCGGAGCGATTTGAGGAACGACAAAAATGTTTTCGCTGGCTCTGTATCTGCGACAGGGTCGAGACAAGGGGAAAATAAAAACGTGAGCGGCGATGGAGAGAGAGAGAAAAAGGTGGAGGAAAAGAAGAAAAAGGCGGGCTCCGATATATGACCGAGCCCGCACACTTCGGGGCCATCGGGCACCGTAAACGACGGCGATAATAACAGTTGCAGCTTTATCGTCACGTTCCGTTAATGGAGGCTGAATCGGAAATATCATCGCCGTCCCCGTCGAATCGTTCTACGACGCTCGCAAAATCCGAGACGTGCCCTACGAGCGTTTTGAAAGACTCTCACGATGAGAAAAATGTATCTTCGATCCCGGGACGTTTACAAACAGCCCCTTAAAATCTTCTTTTCCCAATTTCTCTCTCGGATTTTCCACCCTTCTTGTATAAGACGCTCATATACCTTTATTCAATTATTCCACGGAGGCCTCAGACAACGGCGGAAATTAAATCACAGAAAACCGTCACCGATATACTTCACCGATATGTTAATTAATTTCGCAAAGACTGTATAAAATACGGAAATATTACGCCAACCGCTCGTACTACATACATATATAGAACATATATCAACACGTTTCTATTTTCGATCTTTGTACAATATGGTTATCATTACCAAATTGTCCAAATTGATATCGTTTTAAGAAAATAAGCGCATTCTTGCCAATGTAATGTAAGATCAGATTTTACTATGCGTAGCGTTTGTTCAAAATTACACAACTCACTAAGTATAGAATTTCCGGACTTCCTCCGGTCGGGTAATAGAAGATTCGAAGACCAAAGTCGACCGATAGATACCAGATCTTACCGCGGTACGACGAGTAGCATGGCGGACCATTGTCTCACTTCCTCTCCGGTAGCCGTGTACCTCCGGTAATATCGCATTATGCCCTCGCGACTAATGGAGATGCTAATTCCGTCTCCGCAACGGCGCGGCTTCCTTGGAAAGCGGCAAGAAGGTTGATGGCGCAAAGAGAGACAGAGGAAGGGAGGGAGAGAGAGAGAGAGAGAGAGAGAGAGACAAGGGAAGAGGAAAGGGCGATGGTGTGGCTCTTCCATCTCCGAGTCACCTCAATCTCCCGCAATCGTGCGGAATATCATGAATGCCGGAGTGTATCTCGATGAATGGCTGCAGTCGGAAGGGTGGTACTGTCGGTTAAGGGTGGCGGTAGGGGGAGGAAGAATGGGCCATTCAACGGATTGATTGATTTACTTCCTCGCCGCCCAACCGTCGTCATGGCGTGAAACGAAAACGTTACGTTGTATCGCGTCGTCTCAAGCCCTGGCGACTCACTTCCAGAACAATGCGATCGCTCTTTGCGAAATGAGAAAGAGCACGAGGACATCGATCGCGTAATTGTCCCTCCAACTTTTCTTCGCAGAAAACATCAAGGATTCATTTCGGTCCCTGGCGCATATTTTATTATATTCCGCTACCACGTTTCAGCACGTTTCGCGAAATGATTGTATTTACGTTAAATAAAAAATTGAATTTTATCGAAAAATATGGGCGAATCGTGTTATTTACAGACCGTGTGACATATTGCGCCGTTGCGCACACAACGCGTTATTGCCCGGCTTCGTTATACTGATCGAAAGTCTGCCGACCAAATTTCATGTGGATTGCGCAATCAAATCCGACCAATATAACGAGTATGTTTCTTTCTCCCTCGACCTTCTGTGTACAAAGACTCAAATATGCGCCAACCAAGCTATTCTCGTACGATATGTCTCGATTGATCGTAATCTTTTAGCGCTCTTTGTGCCAAACAGTGAAACAATCAAGCTACCGATTATCATTACGAAAATAGAATTTCGTGAACAAAAACTTTTATATTAGCTCAATTTTCTCTTATCACGAATTTGCTACGAGGATCTTTCTGTTTCCGCTGTGATTAGCTTCCTCTGATCAAGTTTAACAACGCGGGATAGAGTCGTAGGCAAGATTGCGTGGCGTCCCTCCATGTAATATTCAACAAGGTGAATCTAAGCAAGCATCGCGTGCATTCGTAACATCAATGGCCTTAAATGTCCCACACGACTTTGTCCCCCGTTTCTGTGTCCACTATTTCCTGGCTGCCATTCGCCATTCTGTTTCTTCGTCCCCAGCCACCGGTTCGGTCATATAACCGTTTCCGTCTGCAACTTACCGTCTGTGCTCTTCTTCTGCCCTCCTTATTCCTTCAATCTCGCGTTATCCCCGCAAATAGCTTGACCATCCCGAAAGTTCAATTATCCTCTACCTACAATTTCTTTTTTTCGCGAATCAATTTAATTAACTTTTTTACGCGCAAATTATTTGCTCATTGATCAACTCAATTTGATATATTTTAAAGAATTAAATATTGTAAGAAAATGATGACGCGATAAGTCAATCACGGGATACGATTATTAATTTTCGCATTGTGAGTGATGCTTTTAGCCAATTGCAAACGATCGATAAACACTGAGCGAGTTTGGAAATTCTTTCCCTCTCGTCTACTTCTTTTCCGTCCTGCTGCTTCGAGTCTTCCTCTAGAAAGCATCGAGAATTCAGTGGCTGGCAGTGCCTGCGGCGGCGGCGCCTTAAATTAATGATCTTGAAAGCCTAAAGCGTCGGTAGACACTGCGGAACAGGAGAATGCACTCAAGGGGTGACCGCTAGCTTCTAAGTCTCTTAGACCACGGGTGGCTCTCGCTAGCCCCGTATAAACCCTTGGCTCCGTCCAAATGTTAGTAAACTAAATATCTTATTAACCCCTTAAGCTGCCACGAGTTAAGCCTCGTGTTACGCTTCATAACTTTTCGCGGTGGTTTAACGCCCTTATGGGACTAATTCGATCCATTCCTTTGTGTATAAGTTAAATGACGGAAAGATGGGTATAAAACGATTAAGCGAAAATCAATTAAAGTCGAGCGCACTTGACTCGAATTCATTTCAATTAATAATCATCGACGTTTACCTGACGAATTTGACACATAATAAAGGCGAGAAAAGTCTGGATTATTGCGGATCTCAAAATTAAATGTATTTCTTTGAACATACCTAATTTAAATTCTTGATAAAAAAATATGGAAACCTGAGGATTTCCGTAATAATCTCGCCCCGTTCGCGAGCTCGAATTTTCGCGATTGCTAAAGCAGAAGCAGCCGGGGCAAGTTAAACCGGAACTTTCGGCCCGCTGCCGCGAAACGACGTGGAATGTACATTAAGCAGTAGTACTTAAAACATAACCGACTATTTCATTAGCGCCTTGTCTCTGTACCGACGCCTTCTCACTCGAGCGAGCACTTAAACTGCGCTTTTCTCTCGCCCTCGCTCTCTTCCTCCTTTCATTTCATCTATCCGACTTTTCCACTCGGACTTTCGCGCACCCCTGGCCTCTTTTCCTTGCAACTCGGACTCTCCTTCCTAGTGAACTCGACAAGTCCACCATTTTCTGCATACGTAAACGGCACTGCACTCTAGTTAACTTTGCTAAGTACCAGTTTTTACTCTCATCGTTTGCCTCGACTCGCGGAAAGAGTTTCAACGCCGACTTTCTTCCTTTCATTTCCGCAAATTTTTGATATCCATTCCATCTTACCGGTATAAAAATGTTTTCTACGTTTCTTTCTGATTCCTAAAAAAATATTATTATATGGGTATGGAATATTTTTCAGGAATTAGAAAGAAAGTGTAAAAACGTGAGAACAATATTTTTATACTGATAAGATGGAAATTTATAAATTTGTTCCTAACTTATTTTAGAAATTTCAATAAGACAGGATCGCAGTTTACGTTTCTATAAAATTGTATAAACTAATTTTAACATTGTGATTTATTAACTATATTAAGATATAGAGTATTCTTTCTCAAAGACTGATTAATAAACATCAAAAATTTAGCTAGATTGGTTAACCGCCACATTACAATTTAATCTGATATTTTCAGTCCCTCGTGCATAGTTTTTAACCAACGATAAAACTCTCCACCATATATTATCGTAAAATGAAGAGGGAGTCTTAAAAATAATCAATTACCTACGTAAAATCAACTTGAAAAAAAAAAAGAACGGCAATTAATGTTGTCTCGTTAGTGTTATTAAACGCAGAAATAAACGCACGCAACTATCTCGTTCACGCTTTTTCACATATTCAGTACGTTAATTACGAATGCACAGCGCAGGTGTCGTTAATTTGTAATACGCGTCGTAAAAAACACGAGGGTTGCTAAAGGACTGCAAGAGTTGTGCATTAAACGCGAGTGACGAAAGGTACAGGTTTCCTCCTCGCGAGCGGTAACGCGGGCACAATCGATACTTTTTCATTATGACTACCCGAGGCAATTACTCCGCGTCATGGTAAAAGTGAGGTACCTAAATGTAATTAGTTGTCGTCGGCAGGGTGCTTACCTAGATGGTCCGCGCCATTGTATACGTGGTGCAATTACAATTTAATTTTGTTTCCCCGGTCCGTTATAAACGAGTGTGCTTCATGGCCAGCTTCCTGCGTCGAGACGAAACTCGGGCTAACTTTCAGCGACCGTTCTAACTAGACGCTTCGTTCGAACCGCTCCGCTCTCGCTCACTTGTACTCGTTGGTTCCCTTTGATTCACACGCTAATTAATTATATTTCAATAAAGCCCTACGCAATTTTCGCGTCGCAATATCGCGTTGTCAGTAATGCCCCTGGCGGTAACGCATCTCACATTTTCACATGTACGACTCGTTATTCTCAGATTCGCGTAACGGATAGAAGGGGGGAAACGTACCTTTCGACGCCGATGCAAACGGCGCGGATGAAAAGAAAAAAGAATTTAACGAACCGATTAATCCCCGATAGCTTGGTGCTCGCAACGACAAAGCGACATTAACGTTTATCGTTATTGCCGGCATGGCTATAAGTCACGGCGAAAGACCGCGGGCACTCTTTTATTGCGAGAAACGAGCGCGGTTTAAAGGTGGTACGGAGAAAATGGGCCGGCACGACAGAAGCAGAACAAGAGCGGGGGGATGCTGGCGGCGGGAAGGATAGAGAATAAAGGTCGGTGAAGGAAGAGGGGGGAGGGGGGAGGGGTAGCGCAGCACGAGCCAGTAAGGTCCGAAGTCTTGAAAAGCCGCGCTAAAATTCTTCGCCGAGAAAAATTGTTTTCCGATATTGGATTCGCATTGGCCGCGCGTGCTACGCGCTTTGCGGCAGTGCATCTCAAATGAGTCGGAGAGAGAACGCGCCGAGGATGATGAGCGGACATGACACGAGCCGCTGCGGTGCGGCGCTATACGCGCGGCGGAGAGATGGTGGCGGTAGCGGCCGCGGCGCGAACGGAAATTGTCGCATTAGTCCCGTATCCGGCTTTTTTTACATAGGAAAAATTGCCTACGATCGCGTTGCACATTGTAATTACTTCCGATACGATTGCACGCGTGATTACTAGGTATGGGCACAGTTTGGAGCACAATTTGCCGCTAGCAATTTAGCGCGCGGCTGGTTTGTTTATCGGCTCTCTGATGACACGTTTCGCTGTTACCAAAGTCGTACAATTTCGGCTGATTTTTCGTATCGAGTGATCAGGCATTGAGGCCTGATAAATTCGTATTGAATATAAAAATCCGTTTTTCTATACGCGATGATTAATATGATATTTCCGAAATTTTATTTCCTTTTACGCGACTTATATTGTAGTATATTAATAAGATACACACGCAGATCGGCTTTTACAGCCCAGAACTAAGGAACCGTTGAACTTTTCGAGTGATATTTACTCGGGCCGTTGGGATGAGGCCAGCTATGAATATTCAGGGCAAACTGCTGCTAAACTAGGCAATGAATGAGTCGGTTAGTCCCGAGCCAAGCTCTCACCACTCAGCGAGAGAGCAATGAACGAAGGAAACTGGAGAAAGAGGGAGAAAGCTCCACCAAGTATGAGCTCCTCGAAATATTCGACGATTATAATATTCGCAAATCCTGTATTTCGAGGATTGAAGATATACCAAGTTCTTCTAATCAAATATTCTCTAAATAATTAATGAATTGCAATTTTTAAAGAAATTCTATTATTTCTAAATTATTTAACGCCTTAAATATACCATCGCATTTCTTCGGTCTCAACTGAGATAATTTTAAAATGATTAACGTTTCTCTCTCACAGATCCAGATACACAATGTGAAATTTAAATTTGTCTTGTTGCAGTATATTAAGAGATTAGAATCAACATCTGATATCCAGTAATTCGGTGAGATACATATAACTGACACTACATTCAATATTGATTACCACTTAAGTTATAGTTACGGTTGAACAAGAAAGCTATTCCTGTAGCGTAAGTTTATGAATTACGGCTTCCAAATCATAGCAATTCTCATGCAAATACAACCGTTCAAACTAGTTATCTAAAGCGGTATCTACAATGAGATTTTAAAGCGTAAAACTGAAGCTTTAAGCAACAAGCTGTGAGATATTCACCAATCATAGTCAATTATTCTGCCCACGTTTGACTGTAATTGATGAATTTCTTACGGTTTAAGACTTGAGTTTCACATCTTAAAATCTTATTGTAAACGTCACTTAATACAACAAGCATCAATGTTTTATCCGGTATAAAAATACAATTTGTATACAAAATAATTGAATACAAAATAGAAAACCAACTAAATTATCTGGTCGTATCTTTACTTCGAAATTTACTCGACAGCATTGACGTACCTCCGGAACTGCATACGCGATTAGTTGAAAAACTAACACGGCCGGCCGGCTTTGAGTCGAAGAACCGTTTATAAGGAGCGTTAAAAGGAGGAGTCGTGGTCGAGTGTGCTCTCGGATAGCCTTAAAGGGGCCAACTGTTGCAATAGCCGTGCAAAAAGTCGACTGCGGGCGTGCCGCTGGCTTTCGAAGTCTCAGCCAGGCTACCAGCCAGGCGCTCCCTGCCCGAGCACAGCGGATGCTTAAACTTTGTCGACAACCTAGAATACCTTCGCCATCCATCTGAGCATACGTCTTGCATAATTTATACGCAGTCAGCGATGCACGCGTGGCGAGAGCTTCGGAAGAAGTACGTATAGGTACTACGGTGTAATACTTCACGTGCGAAGCACGCATCCCTCTGCCGCGCCACTTTAATACGTAATCATTTCGCATTCGCGTTACGGAAAACTCTCATTGCGTATGAATAAAAACATGCGACTACGCCTAGACTCGTGAAACTCTAATACGATGATGCTGATGTAACGAATAAACTGCGCCGCGGAGACGCGTATTGTACGCGTGGAAATTTATTTCCAAATACGCAAAGCTCTCCTATACAAATAAATTCAGCTCTAACGCATTTAGTGGTCGTTTTTTTTTTCAGGGAAATCGCGTGGCGTATCTCTATACGGGAAAAGGGACAAAGATGCGTTCAACGCGTACGATCCCGGCAAACGCCATATTTTCTTTATTGGCTTTACGTCTAGCCGTCTATTTCTCAGACACGTAAGAACCCGGAATATTCCTCATTCTGCCGGTAAATCCTACTCTTTGCTCGGAACGAGTTTCCACTGTGCGCACTGGATATCATAGTCCCTACTTTCACAGATCCTGCACTTTCCTCCGCATCCCCGCGCTAACAGCAGCGGTTGCATTTACGAGCGCGAAGTGGAACGCCGACTCGTTTCTCTCTCTCGAGATGCGATTTCGAGAAGCAACAGGAACTGGATCCGAAACAATTTTTTCTTGGCATTCGTGTAATTATGGTTATTTCGGCGAAATCATTTTGTTAGAATTAGGACGTGTATTTATAGGCTACACACGGTGAGCTTTTATAATATATTAAAGCGAGCGTTCCTTAAACTATACGTATAGAAAGAGCTACGACTCGACGGAGAAAAAGAAGACAAGCTGGTCTTTCTAACTTTTTTTCCATTTTTGGTAGTAAAACATTAGCTGCGATCAGCGAGTTCCTGGTGAAGAAAAAACAGTATCATCTTTACATCGGAATTTCCTTGTTTAGGAATCGAGATACCTCCACCGTTCAATAGCTCGTAGTATGTCATATATAAAGCTCACTGGCTGCATACAAAAGCTCCAAGTATATTTTTCTCGTAGCAACACGATATCAAAATGACTACCAGCCTTTATGCTTGTTCACTGTGGTTTCCGAGGTAATCTACCTTTCCCGCCCCTTCACTCCCTTGCCCTTAAAGTTGCTCCCTCGAGTTGGCCAGCATGTAGGGGGAAATCGCGATCACGTTTGGTGTTGCGGTCACGTTCGCGTATTTCGGAGTACGTGATGTTTGTGAGATGTCCACGATCATTAAGCTTCCAGCTGCGCGCGATCAGCAAGCGTCGGAGGCCGGAAATTTCATTACACGTGCGGAAATACCAAATTTATCGGGCATCGAATATCGCGCGAGGGATTTTCCCGCGGGGATAACGAAAAGCGATTTTGGACTGAAAAAAAGGGGTAGTCATTTATCTCCGAGATCGTATCGGAGAATGGGTAGACTCCGACATTATCGAGGCTCCCTTTAATCCCATTAGGATTTACGAGTTTAACGGGATCTCATTATGGATGCAACTAATTGCCAGTGGGATAAAGTCTTCTTTCATGGATCGTATAACTGATTCGAGAGGCCACAAGAGACGCAAAGAAGATCGTCGAACCTCAGAAGCCTCATTGCTCTATTCCAGCCTACCTACGACGCGAATGCGACGTGAGACACCCACAGCTTTTTGCCCTTTTCATTCCTTAAGTAACTGTTACACGCTTCGTTGATAAGGGAAAGACTGCACGAAGAGTAATTAGGAAAAGACGGAACATACCACGTGACATCTAACTTCATAAAATCTATAGACGCGCGATTTTAGCAGCAACGCTATTATTTTTCAATGTCGAACATTTATCGCTATTTCGCGCGCGTGTCGGAGGTCTCACTCATTTTCCCAGCTAAAAACGGGAGTTTAATTTGTGCTTCGACGATGTGAGCCGACAACGTACGCGCGCGATGAAGTCAACATTGGTGTCTCGATGCGTGACGCGGATACGAATATGCATTCGCGAAAGGGGGAATAACGGTGGTACTCGCGTGCTTTGCGCCGCTCTCCTCCCACAAGCCCCATTTCTCTCTGCGGTATTTCCGCACTCGGATTTCCGGCAACACACAGTAAATTCCTCACTTTGAGAATATGAAATTTCCCGCGTTTATATATCCACACGTGCAGACGGTCGACAAGCTGGATTCTTCTCGTACTCGTATCCACGAGTCTCCACCGAGATACAAGTCAGATAAGACCGGCGGAACAATATTTTCTTGGCGGGCACTTTGCCAGAAGCTTGCGGCTAGGGTGAAGATTAGCGCAACCTTGGTAACGACCTTATAAAACACCGAGCTCAGCCGGCGTACGCCGAAAATATTGCCTCGCAAATTGAAAGGTACGGCAGAGGCGTGCTCCAGCTTCTGCTTCTCCGCTGCTCTCCTTCTCTCTTGCCTTGTCCTTCTCTTTCTTCTGTGTGCACCACTATCTCCCCACGATGCGCGTGTTCTCCTTGTCTCGAGGAGAACAGATTCGCCCCCGAAAACGCGTCGCAGGAAGTTTCGCTCCGAGATTTCGCTGAATAGTTCGTTCACGAACAAAGTCTCCGCAAAGTTTCGCGAAGATCAATGGGCGTGACTGTTTTCTCGATCGTATAATGTGAGAAAGTAATAAGTTTATATATATGTGCACATTTTCGTGTATTTGATTCTATATTATTTTGGGAGTGAAAGATAAAATTTCGAAGACGCAAAACAACTAAGACAGATGGAAAAAAAATTGTGATATAAAGTAGCTATCTGACACAATTATTACTAATTTAGACAACTATTATAATATCTAATGAATTTATTCAACAGATTGAAGAATAAGATTGAAAAAATAAGATTAATTCTATTATATTTGTATAACAAATAAAAAGACAAATTAAAATAATTCTAAGCTAAAAATAAATTATACAGAGACTGAATTTTTATAAATCACATATGCATTGAGTAAGAAGGAAAAAATAATTGATTAAAATTGAAATTGACAAATATGAAACAATTTTATTGCATTAAACCATTCATCTTCCTTTCAGTCTCAGTTTTTGTTCGCAAAGCGTTTTGATACGAGCAATTACGAATGAAAACGACGCGAGTGCACTCCACAGATACGGAAATAATACACAATTTCTTCGTACTCGCGGCCAGCGCAACACGTTACATGGGTTTGTGTTGCATTCCTTTTTTTCACTCTATGAAGTACCATCTCTCCCGAGGGAAAGCGAATCGTTGCAGTACCCTTGAAACCATGAAGTATATCCCCTGCATATCCCTCTGCCTAACCTACCTCGCGTAACCGACCCTTCTAAAGCAAGCAAACGCGTGTGCGGCTCGACGTAATTATTTCGCAATTTACTACCCTTCGTAGGATGTAGATTTAAAATAGCCCGTATTTATTGTATTCGTTGGTGAAACGGGACACCCGAGGGAACAGTAAGCCGTTTCTCTCGCACAAACATACGCGGGATGTCGCTCGTGTAAGACTCTTCGGGATCTTGCATGTAAAAAAAAATAAGACACACACTCGAGTGCAATAATCTCTAACTCTGAGAATATTCGAAGAAAATTCTCATTACAGTATACTATAGATAAGTATCATACATACATATCAGGAATATTTCACAGTATTTAAAAATTAATGGATCACAAAGATTAATGTTCCGGCTTTTCTGTAATATTGTAATCCTGCAATTTATGTGTATAAGAATGCATATACTATACATAAAGCTTGTTAAACAGAGTTTAATATTATCGATGCTAATCATAAATAATCACAATTTGATTTGACACGTGTCTTACGCAATATAAACTACACTTGCATAAATTAAAAAAAAATACTTGATAAAATAATAGTGATTTTCACAAAAAAGAATTTGTTTCTAAATTTGATAAAATCATTTCTTGCTTCTTTATTTTTTACCAAGCATTTCATAAACACATTTTCATAAAATGCAATTTAAGAGCACCGTGGAGGTGTGATATATTTTTAAAGTTATTTAAGAAATTTTAATATTATTAAATTTACAAAATTACTGCTCAGATAAAAGATAAAATGTATAGAGAAAGGAAAAGAAAATAAGACAAATACTAGCAATTCTTAGAACACAAAAGAAAATTTTATTAAAATTGTTTTAATATAGTATTCATATTTCATGGACCAAGAAAATTGGAGAAAAATTTTTATGTGTTGTATGTATATGAAATAAAAATAAATTATTATTTATAAAACACACACGTACAGAACAAAATTGTTAATATTTAGATTTTTGTTATTTTATTTCGACTTTCTTTCTCTTTCCAAATATTTTTTTAATAAAATTTGAAATCTGCATTTAACTTCCCTATATTTTTTTTCAGGGTTAAATACATAAAGTAATGCAAGAGAGAAAGAAAACAGATCCAGATTTTTTACTATATACATATGCATCTCAAATATATGTATATATAAAACACAAAATCATAAAATATATTATGGTCACATAGTTTAAAATTCATTTATATATATAGGTACTAATGCTTTATTTGTATATTTCATTGTCCATTATTATTATTTGTTATTTATTATTAAATTGACTGTTGGAACAAAATAAAACAATCTGACATTCAATAAACAATATGAAAATTATATATTTCAATATTAATTAATTACATATTAATTATATGAAAAAACATTTTTTTTTAAACGAAAATCAATAACAAATAATAGATTAGTACGAGTGTAAATTTATAAATCTACGCATGAAAATTGAACGCTATATTTCTTATCAACTTCACAGTCGCTAATGATTCACTCAATTTTAATCAATTTTCAGAATGCGTCTTTGAAATCGTACGCGATGATTGATTATTTAAAATATTATTCAAAATAATGAAGAATTATAAATAGTGGCAAACTTGTGTGCGTTATACAATTTTAGAATCGGCATTATTTATCTCTATTTTGTTTATGCGTGTTTATTATTATAATATATACTGTAACATTCCATCTCCACTATTAATCCCTACCGGATCAGTCTCCGATCGTATCGTGTGGGATCTAGTCATCCAGCACGGAAAAGAGGAAGAGAGCGAATCGAGTGAGCGGAACTCAGGGAAACAGTGAGTTTAATGTCCGTCCCGACCCACCGCGAATTACCTCCTCGCGGAGATTTATTAAAACCGTAAAGCAGAAGAAACGATTTCGCTTGAGCGTGTCTGTATTGTGGGTGTTCGCAGTGAAAGCAATGAGAGAAACGGAAAGCGCGTGCGAGAGGAAGAGGAGGGTGGATGCGGGGTGCAGAGAGGTTACGCGTCTGTGCCTGACGTTAGTGACCATGGGGCATTTTCTTGGTCAAGCTCGCCTGGTTCACGTTGGATTAGTTCTCGTTTCCTAACTCGGGGCGATGCGCCCGGCCAATTAAAGCTCCGTTAACCTTTTCTCTGCAGTGCCGTTGTAGGTACCGGCTTGATTCTCTTATCCGCAGAAACGGACTGCCCACTCCGTAAAAGAACCATATAATACGAAGGAGAGGTCCGTGGCCAGCTTCCGAGACTGTCGAACCGAAGGATTACGCCCTACGCTTTCTTGTTCTTCCGCCTCTCTTTTTCCAGTCCAGTGCGATATACACTCCTCCCGTTAAGCTCAGGTCTGATATTTATTTTTAAGTAGATCACGTAGAGCAAAAGATAATTTTAAGCAGTCTTTCTTCTCAGTTTTTTCTTAATAACCTAGAACTTTCCGTAACGATCGCCAATATACCGTACAGGCCGCTACTTAATTGAGACCAAGTTACTTAATTGAAAATGTTCTACCTTGCGCGAAGTACAAAAATAGTATTTCACGCTTATCATAAACAATAAAAACCTTTCTAGCTTCTTCCATGAAGCCTCATCTTTTATTTTCATCCTATACTTTGTTCGTAGCGATACTCTTGTTTATTGCATAAATACGATAAAAAAAAAAACAGAAATCTATTTTGTTAATGTTTGAACTTTGTTAATTTCATTAATTTTTCGCGAATCGATGCAACTTTTGCTGACAAGAAGACATCTAAAATGTTTCTATTGAATATGAGATTGATGTCATACGACGAAGCGAAAGTTCCGTTCCGATCGGCGGCGGCGGGGTGAACTTAGCGCAGTCGCAGTTACGCTGAATATTCAGTGACGCGACAATTTTTTTTCTTTTTTTTTAACACCGATATATCTATCCCGGTGTGTACTCTTTGCTCTCCGGATTCCCATGCTTCTCACGCGAAAGTCGAATAAAGTAAAGCGGCGCTTGGCTGCCGTCCAAGCTCCGGATCTCCAGCCTCTCGCGTCGGCGAGGCGGATCCCGTGCGTTCTCGCTGCGCGCAGCGTTACGAGCCATTGCACACGCCGAATCGTCTCTAGTGTTCGATGCACGGAGCCAAGTCCGGCCCACCCATCCACCTACCGATCTACCCCTAATGTCACAACATTACATTGCGCGCACGCGAAAGAAAACGCGGTTGCTACTGACGATAATTATCAAAGAGATAATCAGTCGCTTTATTTTTCATAAAAATAGGCCATAGTTACGCAACACAATTAGGAGGGCTATTTTCCGCTCGCGAATATTAAAGTAAAAAAATAATTTTTTATTATATAGATTTTTCGCTGACGTCTGATGCCTCCAAAGCTCAGTCCTTCTCCTCTCTTCTCAGATTCGAGAGATCATACATAAAGTTCATCTGCGAAAACGTAGTTATATATAGTCATAATCAAGTATGCAAACTTGAATGCAATAATTACGTGATACATTGAACAGAATTCGCGATATTAATTTGTAAAGAGCGGTAGTCTATTTTTAAAATCCTATAGCTTTCTATGGATAAAATTTGTCATAATTCATTTTTCATTGTATTTTTTGCCTCAAAATACGACACTGTTTCAACGTTACTATAATGGTGACGCATCAATAGTAATGTATGTATAAAGCTTTTCCCTTTTATAAAAGTGAATTGTTTAAAATTAATAGTAAGTTTACTGAGGCCAGTCAATTATATTCTTTATGTTGCTCTACAAATTTGAACTGTTGTATTAAAATAAATTTAGTATTCTCAAACACACACATTCTTTTTTGACGACATTATGACATTTAGGTTCCTTGAAATTAATTATTGCCTTTTAATAACAAAATTAAATAGGTTTCACATATTCAGTAACTGCAGTGTTACAAATTTTGACATTAGCTCCAGGAAGTTATGGTACGCTTTCCAGCGTTTCGCTTATCATTTCGCACTTGAAATAACTGATATGCTTACGTTTAGCATGACAGTTAATTAATCACACAATTGTTAATTGTTCGTAAGAAATATTTTAGAAAGTAATAAGACGACAGATGCACACAGGAAACATCTAACTTGCTCGAGTCTCAAAATGTGACTGATAACGCGACGACCTTATGACGTCACTACACAGTACGCCGCGCGTACAAAAAGAACAAAAACTATACTAGACACCTGTATTTTTACGGAATATTTAATTGCAAGATACATAATAAATATATTTTGCGTTTTTATAGCATCTCGAATTAAAAATTGAAAAGTGATCGATGTATCATTTATAATTCTTATTCCCTGTCGTATTTTGACGTCTGACATCGCACGAGATAATATCTCATATACATATAGGAACTGTGTAGGATATCTTGTAAAGACAGTAACAACATTTAAGGGAAGATTCCTGAAATTATTTTAAGAAAATCCTAATACCAAAATATCGAGGCTGTAATCATTTTTTAATATAATAAATGTCAATAATTAGAAATATAAATTATTTTATCTTTTTGCACAAATAATCTTTAAGGCGACAATTATATAGCCTATATTTGGTATTATTACAGAATTTTCATCTTAGAATTACCTCAGAAATTTAGCCGTAAACGTTGTCTTTAAGGAACATCCGGTATACTTGAACAACTATCTCAATACGCTTATGGTATGTTAATCGATCGCATGAACTTGTAGTTGCTAATTGTCCATAAGGAATAATCGTGTTTCGGTACCTATCGTAACGTTTCGAGAGCTAATGCGACGGAACACAGAGCGTCTCACGATACTAACCACCCATCGAATCTAGAACACACGAATGGTCATCAGGTAGCGAGACTGATGTATACAGAACGCTACGCCGCGCACAATGAAAACAAAGACCCAGCACCGCCTATCTGTCAGATAACCGTTACAAAATATTTAATGTTACTAACGTAAATGCTGAATATTTTGGTTCCAGCAATTTAAATTAATGTCGATAGAGGAGCCATTATGAAACATAAAATTAAGCATTCGTTTGGCGAATAAAATTTATCTCATTTTAGTCGAAAAGGTATTTGTATAACAATATTCATAAAATTGTATGATTTTGTGAATAAAAAAAAAAATGAAATTAAAAAACCGTAGAGCACGCAGCGACTCATTTTTTTCTTTTTTGGTTCATTAAAATTTATAATATTTCACTCTTTTTTCTACAATTCTTTTTAAGCAATAATTAATTAATCGTTTCAATCTTGATGAAAAGAAATAAAATAATTTACATGTAACTTGTTACAATTTATTATTAATAAAATTAATTCTCGTTAAATTAAATTAAATTAAATATCTTTATTATAATTGTTTACAGCGTATATTGTATCTGTACATAGCAAATAAAAACACAAAGTCAATTAAGTTTTATACAAATTAATGGTAAACATATAAATTTGGACGTGTAAATTAGGTAACATATTGACACACACATGAGCACAATAGTTGTCTTAAATTATGTCGTTGTCAACATAAATCACTTACAACTCGAAAAATTATTACGATCATCTTCACATATTAAGATTCTTTACTCTAATTAAAACATCTCTAGAATTATTAGTTAGAATTATTAACTAAAATTATTAACTCTCCTCACATAAATTTTCCTCACATATATACCTATATTTTTTTGTGACATATATTCGCACCCTCATTTTGCTAAGTCCAACGTGGAAGACAAGCTTTTACCCAAACGTATGGGATTAGCGTCAATCTTCTAGAGCATGTTCGTGCTGGTGTGACATATTTTCGGCTTTGAATTTTCGTTCCTCGCGAGTGACGCTTTAATCATTGGCCGATCGCGGCGAGCAATCTTCGTAGATCGTGGATTGTTTGTCAAGCAAAATTCTCGTCACGACGCTCGCACGCGCGTTTCACCTATCTACCACTTTCTCGGCTATCTTAACTCCGCCGCCAAAGAAAACCGCTGTGTTGCGGTAATGTTTATCGAACATGATTTCGGCGGGTTCGCGAGGATTAAACGCGAGCTGGATTGCTTTAATGAACCCAAACGTGCTAGCTGAACCGAATTTACACGCGCAAAGATACGGGCGTTACGGTAAATGAAAATTTAATCTGCAGATCGATCCTGCCAATAGCATTTTGCGAAGTAATACATCCATCGGTCATTCATTTATAATGACTTTCACTGCTGCTGTGCCACTAAAGTGTACGAAAGCCTCAATACATATGCTAATGCTATTAAGTAGATGTAATATATAGTTAGATATTAGTTCACTTTTTTAGTCAATAACGTTTTTTTTTTCTTTCTTTCCAGGTGAGTCAATGTCACGAAGCTACTTCATATTTATGGTACCTGAAAGCGATTGGTAAGAGCAATAAAAAAATAATGTCAATATCGGTTGACGTATTTTTTCGCGAGATTTCGCAACGATCTTTGAGAATACAATGGAAACAGGAATTACGATGTTTGAGTTTCAAGCTTAATAAGCTAATAAACTGTCTCGTGAAGCACGTATATATGTATATATATATATATATATATATATATATAATCGTTATAAGAACAGACTCTTTCAAAGATACGGAAAAAGTTTAAAAGTTAGCGAACGCCGCGTATAACTCGCGATATTTTTCATTCTGTTTACGGCAGTGGAGTTGTCAGGCATAATGGCGTAATCGTTTGTCAAAGTCGAACGGGGGTCTCTTCGCTCTCGTGAAACATAAATCCCGTGATTTACAAAAGTGACACGTAATACGGACGGAGGAAATGGCGATTTATGCATAATCCGGAACGCAATTTTCCGTACATCAACGAAAACTTATCCTGTTCCCCGGTTTTCTCCGAGTGAGAGTGGATGCGCGAGTAGAATACTGCGGTGCTCTCTTCAAAGAGGAGTGGATACAATCGTGATTTTAGCGAGGTCCACGAGGCAACATAATAAAAGTCTTATTCCAGCGGAATAAGAATCCGCCTTTATCTTATTGCATTCGACGACATTTCATTACGACGACTCGGTACGACGGCGTTGCGCGGGGCGTACGACAAATAAATGCGAATTATTCTGATACCGGATGGGACTTCTCTGCTACGCCGAGGGGTTGGCTGGTGCAAAGAAGGCTGAATAGGAACGCAGCTAGTGGAAGCGTAGATCGGGCTGTTCTCGAGAATGAGAACGACTGACTGCAAGGGATGGTTTGTAGCCCGGGGGTACGTTGGCAAAACGGAGGTGGAACGAAGAGGGTCACGAGTGGGGGAGGGGGGGGCTGGGGAGAAGGAAGATACGGAGACGATAACTCGATCGGACATCCCGAGGCGGACGATGCGATGCAATAGTTTGTATCCGGTGGAGGGTGAGCCACCTCCAATCTTAGCCACGAAGCGCCGCCGCTTAAACAGCCACGACAGAAGCCATTACTTACTCCCTCGTAGCCTGTGGCGGTGCGAAAGAAGAGCACCTACTCGAATTATTTTCACGGATTTGGATGCTTCGATCGTATTCACTATATCTTCGATTAATACGCGTTTTTTAATAAAAAAAAATCTCTCTTATCTCGTAAAGGTTACATTCAGAAATTTCATCTGGGTGCACTCATGTATCATTTTATCCTTGTTTAATATTCGAAAAACAACAAGAAGTCTGTTTTTATTCCTATGTTACATTAGACTGCATTAGGACCTTCTTTCTCGCTTTCGCTAAATTAAACATATATTTATCTCACTTTAAGTTCTAAAAGTGTATAGATATATAGGTAAATATGGACCTATCACAGTTCACCTATTACAGAAAACAAACCTAAAACGATACCTAAATGTATCAGGAAGACGATTAAAGTCGCTCGTCATTCATTTACTGCCTAATAGTAATGAATTCGCAAGGATCGATCGCGCTTAACGTAGTAGGCTGCTAAGACGTTTCGACGTTATATTCGCGGTGGCTGCAACGACGCGAGGGACGTTGGACATTTAACATTCAACGTGTATGATTAGGCAGTCTGGCGGCGCACAGTGAATACGCGCTCGGCCGGGAGAGCGAGCGGAAACTTCGGGATGAATTATGTAAGGCAAAGTACTTCATTCGTCTTGCTCTTGTTATTTGGTGGGTGTAGTTAAACTCCGCGTATTACCGCGTCTGAAATATCGCCTGTAATTTTTAAGGCGAACGTGCCACCGACTGTACCCTATTCCCTTCCCGCCGGTTGTTATTCCGTCGCCTCCGTTTGTAGAACATACCGACGTCGCCGCCGGTACGATGCCGAGGCCCCAAATGACGTTGAAATTTCACGGAGAACGCCTGAGTGTCTCGTAACAAACCGCTGGAACACTGCTGAAATATTATACTTTTGAATCATCAATCAGTTACCTCCATAAATTGATTCAAAGATCGACCTTGAAAAATTTGCGTCATTACACTTTCGTCATATTTAAGATGTGTCACCTTTATCATATATTCCCATCAAACATTAATTAACAATGACACAATCGTTTCTTATAATTTTCCTCTCTATAAATAATTGTAATATAATATTATATTGTGTATAGTGAGAAATTATATACTGAAAAAAATTTACTAAATTTTAATAAATATTATTTGAGTGTTAACTAAACATTTACTCTTACACAGTAAATAAATATATACTCTAAAAAAAAATGATACTTAAATCAAATTAATGGTACTAAATAAATACGGGTTTATATTTTATAGTAAATGTTTAGTTGGTACTTATTGAAACAAATATATTTATTAAAATTTAGTAATTTTGTTTAGTGTAGCTAACAGTTACGTTACTGTTGGCTGGTGTTCGCTGAGTTGTCATCTTTATCATATTTGAAATGTCACTTGGATTCCCATTTCACTTGAATAACGTCTCGTTAAGGTCCAGTAAATTTCTGCCGGAATAGACCGTGCGCACCAAAGTTCCGGGCAAGTTGTTAACCATTCTAACCTCAAGATTGAAATCGGAGAGCTTTCGCCTACTTATCGTGGATACTAATCTTCTCGTATACACAGAGGATGATCACAAAGCAGATTCAAGTATATTCAGGCACGAGTATATCCGTAGGCGAATTTGTGCAAAACCGGAGGAAGATTGACAGCTGTGTTGGTTGACACATATGAGCTATCCTCCATTTTAGCAGTACACGATAAAACGTTTACGAAGAGTTATCCGCAAGAGGAAACTACTGCTTGCCGAGGCACACGGATGAAGCGAGAGTAACGGAGTAGCGTCGGAACCGTGCAGAATCAACGAGAAACAGATTTGTCGCGAAGGTGGGAGGGAGCTACATGTATAAAGGTAAATGCCGATGTAAGCCGCTCATCCGGCAAACATTACACAAGCTTACTGGACCGCGTCTCGGCTGGACCGTACCTGGAAATTTGCTCGTTGAACACGCAGTGGGTATATGTAGTATACAATAGGTAACTGCTTGTTGCACCCCCGTGCATCCTTGGATAACTCTATTCGGGAGACCTCCGCCCTGAGAGACCTCCGACCTGTCTTAAACCACGGCAAAGCGGATGTGTTTCCAGCGAAAGACGACGTAGTGCAAAGCCGCGCTGTGAGATACCATGGAACCGAACAGTAACCGCTCAACCGTGTGCTCGGATGACTACGGGTTTTCACGCTAAATAAGGAAACTGTTGCTGTGGCACGATACGCGTAGTTCTCTTGGCAGGATGCTGATAATAAAAGACGTGGATATATCGTATGATGTACGGAGGAATAACATCAGTCAGTAAAATGTACTATATGTATTGTGCATCTCTAATTTCAAAACATGTATAAGTGAGAAAGTAAATGAAAAACTAATGAAGCCGTTTCGCATCTTATTTTGCGGAAAAGAGTAAATAAAATAAAAGAAATATAAAATAACTGGACCCTGTATGCTTCTACTAAGCTTTGCGATTATCTTTAATTTTTTGCCAGGTCCAAAATTGAAATTTAATGGTCACATTCAAAAGAGAAAACATTTCGGAATGTTAATAAGAAAATGAGACATTTTCAAATATTTATATAGGTGCTCTAAAAATTTAAAAAAGAATAACATTCTACGCATGCTCGGTACATACATATGTAACCAATATAACTTCAGTACATGTTTCTCTTTTCTTCGTAAAAAAAATGTTAAAAAAAAAATAAAGTAATCCAATATTATTTTTATAAGTTTATTAATATATTGACATGATTATTGACGCAGATAAAAATGCACAAAGAACCATTTTCCAAACAATAGATTTACCTATTAATTTACTTATGTACTTATTTCCACAATATTTAGCTTAGAATTAGAATCTACGATCTGGAATTATTACAAAAGTACCAAAAAAAGTTACAATGCGTGTACACTCGTTATGTCTAGTTGACCATGTCGATTCTACCTTACAAAAAGTGTCCTCTCTATGATTATAAACGAAACATTGTGACAAAAATCTAAACTAAATACGTAGTGTCGTAATGTATAGTGTTGTATGAATGTAGAGCTATAATATGAAATACTGAAATTTATGACTATCTTTTGATATAGTTATATAAAGTAATTACTTACTTATGAAATATTACATCTCGACTACGATATTGTGCATTTCGCTTTATTGACGATAACAAAATGAACAAATTGAGCGGCAAACTGTGATGCAATCGAGTTTCACGGACAACTTCCACGAGCTATTACTACTACTATCTGTTGAATTAATAGAGTAATTACTTACAAATAGCGTTTTGAGTACACGCCCATATTGAATCCGGTTACTTTAATATAATATAATGAAAATTACGTAATAAATGTTATACAAAATGTAAAAGAGAGAGAGAGACAGGTCTTTAATATATTTCTAAACTAGAAATCCTAGATAGCCTGAAAATTGGCGTGTCCAGCTTCCTCTTGCATAACCATGTTCTATTCCGGGAAACAACCGCAGCGCGCTTGAAAGTCGCATCGGGCGAAGCATTCCGTTTACATCAGCCTAAAAGGTTTCGCCCGGTGGAATAATTAGGAAAGCCGCGACGAAGATTTAGGTAGACATTTAGGTGCCGGTGAGACGGCGACGGTTTAAAGCGCGACGGCAACAGCGGCGCGGCGGCGGGCGACGCGTCACGCGGACGTCGAGACGCTGCAAACGCCGGTTAATCGTCTTGGTTATACGCCCGGCATACCCGGGCGGTAGAAAGCGCGGATTTAATTAAAACTAGTAGCCCACGGCGAACATATTTTCCGAGAGAGGATACGCCCTCCTCGTACTCCTCGTTACACGGGCGGAGAGAGAACTCGGTGGGCGTTTCGGTTCCGGCATTCCGCGCAATGCCGCCGGCCTTTTTCCGCCGAGGAGATGAGAAAATGTACAAAGTGCATCCGAATTCAAAACACGGTAATACGATGAATGGAATCTCCGCACGCGGGCAAGCGCGGGTTCGACGCTCCGCTCTGCGACGCGATGATAAATTATTTATTAAGTACACGAGACAACAATAACGGATTGCGCCGTTCGATCGAAAAAAAATATGCGTTCATTTTTGCGACAGACGCTTCCGCGCAGTGATCCGACGCGCTGCTCGACTCACACAATTCGCTGTTACAAGGGTATAATTGCTGTGTATAGAATATAATATGAAGACTACATAGTGATAATTAGGGCCGGCCTGAATGCTCGCAATTCAGGTAATAATGCTATTGATTGAGAAGAACCATTACGCATGTATATCGCGTGTAGTTATTAATGTACGATAAATGCACCCGGATACAAGCGTCTACGTGTATTAATTAGTTCCCGTGTAATCGCAAATATACACACGCTTATTCATCCATTCAGTCTACAAAACCTATACACCTCTATTGATCCGTCGGTTACACGAAACCGACGGGTATTCTTCCTCGTCCATCGTGCCGTTCCGATTCAACGCTATCGCGCGATTGGATGGACTACTCGTCAAAGTTCCACACAAAGCGCCGATATTCCTCGCCATTAAGTGGACGACAATTAAATAGATGAGAGAGAAAGGTAGAGAGAGAGAGAGAGAGAGAGAGAGAGATTGCGCGCACACGATCGATGCTGTAATTCGAGCCGGCCATTTTAACGGATAAACCACCTTGGCATATTGCGTATCTCTGCGTCGACGAATTAGCAGATACATCCCGTGACCTTCCCGTAAACGTTTTACGGCCGTCACGTCGAAATAGATGCACGCGCAATCAAGAACTTGCACACGCTGCCCGACAGGGTCTCCCGCGTAAATGACAATTTACAACGTAAAACCCTCGCTCGAGGCTTCAACCGTATTCCGGAAGGGATACTGTTCTCTGGGAAGTTAGACCGTGGCATCAGATGCGCTGATACGTCCGATCGCCGTGAAACGTGAGCCGTACTGCGCGACATAAAAGTAAGATCCACCTAACATCGACGTCGTGACGGCACGTAACGCATGAAATCGCTGAGAAGGAGCGACATAAACGCGCTTGGTCGCGTCGTTTATCGCTTCGTTCCGCCGAGGCGTGGATGACGCGCACCGACGCAATTGCGTGGTCGCACGGAACAACGAGACGAGCACGGTAATAACAGTAAGAATAATACCATGCGCGAGTGGTAATATACGATTGATTATAAATCTAGTCCGGTAATTCGATTCTAATGCAGATGGATCGTCGCCGCTCATCGTCGATTTTATGCACGTTTTACGTCTGGGACAGATTAAGCAGGCGGTTTACGATCTCTCGAATCGGACCTTCGGATCGTCTAACCCGCTGATAAATAATTTACAGGTCGGATCGAGTGACGGAGATTAAACGGGTTTTAGTGTTCGAATGTAAACGAAATCCGAAGTGATAGCCGGTGCATGATTTAAAGCAGGGAACTTAAGAACGTTAGAAGATTCGAAGGACACTTCGAGTGTGATCGAAGAGTTTTATCAAAACGGAGTAGAAGCTGAAGTAGAGTTTTATCTGATACGAGATTTGCGACTGCGCAACGTTCATTTGATATCTAATCTCTTTTTATGATAATGTAGAAAAATTTTGAATTGCGTCTCGAATAAATATTATTGGCATCCTCCAGATTTTATTACTGTTGTTCGAGCGCATTCTAGAAAATTGAACACCAACGCAAAGAATAATTCTTTGAATTGGGTCAAAATGTCAGAATCAGAAAACGCTGTGCACCGTATTGATTATTACGAAGAACATTTCATAAATATTTTTATAATTCACCGCGCGGAAAAGAAATTCAATGCTGTAATGTATAAAACGGATCAGAGGTTTCCGTCTGTAATGGAGCTGCAATATCAATTATAAAATAATTCTACTTTTTTATTGAAATCTCCCTAAAAGGAGTGGAAGGAAAATCATATTTGTTTGCGCATATTCAAATGTCAGAAGGGATGGACGATGAGGACTCCGCGGAGCGTCCTGTATAATTTTCAACTTTGTACATTTAAATTCGGACGTTGTTACCGCGAAAAAACGGCGAAAGCCCGCCGGTACAATGCAATTTTTTCGCAGAATGTTTTTGCGCGATATTCTCTCGCGATGCGATTAAAATCACTCCCTTTGTACGAGCGAGCGTGCGCACTTATACAAATCGAACGGTAACACACCGACGCAGGTATATATACCTGCGTCGCGCGACTCTAATGCCGGGTAGCGCGACGTATTTCCATGACGAGACCGTATATATACGCCGCCTCCGGTACTTTCCGTGCCGACAGATCAATTTCCATCGCGATATCCCGGTGCCTGCCTCTCGACGAAGACCCGCAGGCCGGACAATCGAAAACCTGGCCCGAGGGTGTACGCGGATTTCTCGTTTCACGGCGCCGCCTACGTCGGCGACGCTGCCGTGTTTTCGGTGTCCCCGCGGACGTCGGCACGTCTGTTTGTCCACTTCGGTCTCCACGGCCTCCGAGATATCCCGACCATACCCCTTTCCCACCGACCACCCCTGTATCTCGCACGATCGTGCACGTATATATGTGTACAACTGAGTATCGCGTGGGCATGTATGTGTGTGTGTGTGTGTGTATATATATATATATATATGTTGTGTACATATGTACATCTCTATCTATATGCACGAAGGTATACGCCTCCGTGAGAGACCGTCCCTCCGGTGTCAGTTGCGCGTGTTTGCTATGCTCGCCCAGGCATGTTTCCAACTAAACTAACCCCGCCACGCCTCGTCGCATCGACGACGCCGCTGCGGCGAGGCGCGCCGCCCCGAATCGAGTCGTTCTCGAGACCTGCGGATATCCGCGTTATAACGATGCGGACGAGTCCGCTCGTCCATCGGATAAAATTAAGGAGATTTACGTGCTCTCTGAGGGAAGAAATGCCAAAGCAACGCGGCCATCGAGCGATGTAAATTTCTTTATATTTAATTGCAGTGGATGCTGAAAGTAACGAATCAACGAATTGTATTAGTTTTAAAGTACGTTTACGTCTCATACATGGTCGAAAAAGAAATCTCAGGGATCGCTGCGTCGCGTCGTCGTGGATGCAGCGAGATCCTCTACTGAAGACAAGGAGCGATAACTTCGCGGTGATCTCCCCAACTGACGACGGGGTTAACCGAGCGTCGCTCGGTAGCCTTCGAGCTTGCTTTTACATTTGCATTCGACCGTCCGTCCGGTCGGTCCTTTGCCCGTGCTTAATTCGAGCAGAAAGTAGTCGAGCGAACCCGTAGTGTACAGGGACTCATAATTTCTGCTCGACGGCGCCTTCAAAGACGTGGAGAAACGTAATAACGTGGGGGAAAGAGGGAGGGAAAGGGCGAGAAAGAGAGACAGAGAGATGGAAAAACGGAGGAGAAAGAGAGCGATCGAGAGAAAGAGAGGGAAATGATGAGGGTCAGAGCGAGACAGGGACGGATACGGAGAAATGGTTGAAATCGTGACCAAACCACCGCTTTGATATACTTTATATAGTCCCTGTTCCAGAGGAAAGAGAGGTCGAGACCACTTTGATTACTAGATGATATACTGAAAGTCTGCGACGAAATGGCGATTCGCCCGGGCAAGTCGAGGATGCGCCCAATCATAAAGATTTTTATGAGGAGTCTTGTACATCAGCATACGTGTGCACACGTTATTTAGTTATATTCCTTTCGAAGGAAATGTTAAACATATTTTTATTGCAATTAACGTATATACTGAATATGAAAGCGTAATTCACGTTCAAGTGTTTCGAAATGTCTCGAATTTTACATCGCACTCATGACACATCTCGATCTCAATCGTCGTAAATTACGTTAGTCCTTCATTAATTGTTTCCTGCCGATACTGAGATTTCGCGTATAACGTTTGAAATTCTTAAAGAAACACTTCCTTCCTTCCTTTGAAGTGACGGGGCGGACTATAATTTCCTTATTTGAACGTTATATAAAGCGAACCAGCCGGGATAGAACGCGGAATTCCAATATCGACAACGAACAATATCCGCGCGAGCTCCGGCACCGGGAAAGGAGAGAGGAGAAAGAGAGATGGGGATGAAGAGAAGCGAGAATACAACGGTGAGCTCAATAACTAGGATGAATAATATCGAAGACGTCGTAACTATGTATTATATACCGGACACGGTACGAGGGATTAAACCGTCTGTATTTTTATAACGGGATATTACCCGCTGCCAAATCGCCACTAAACGTAATCTCAACCGAGCCTGCCGCTTAATAACGCTAAACGAAGTTTCGCAACTGCTTATATATTTTGTAAATGTATATAATCAACCGCGCGGCTTCACCCGAGCCATATTTAATAGCTTGGATGTCAGTTTCCATGGAGTAATCCAGATGAACCGCGAGAAATTTATGCCAAGGACGTTCTATAAGCAACATCAAGATTTGTAAACGCGCTATTATTTCGTGATGAGTCCGATTTACAGTATTATAAGTATAATTAATATAAAAATCATCTTTAGTGATTTACTATATATTTACGTCTGAAGTAGATAACATGACAGACAAATCTGTTTAGCGTGACCATACGAATCTGCGAGTTCCCAGACACTCTTGAATGCGAATATCGAAACGTCGCGAAGTTTAGCGGAAATTCCTGAAACATCGGATTCCACTTGAGATGTTATCGAGTATTCGAGGTGCGCGCGATTTTGCAGATGACGATACGTCATGGATTTGGATTCGCAGTTTGATCGTCCGTCGTCGGTTAATTTTTCAAATTATTCGGAATAAACCTGTAACTGCTCGAAGTAGAAATCCCAGAGTGATAGCCGTGGCTGTGATTGTCGATGCAAATACACGCTTTCTCTCTCTCTCTCTCCCTCTCTCTTTCCTTTTACTTCCTTCTCAACCTCCTGCTTCCCTCCAGATTTTCCTTCTCTCTTTCGGTCGTCTACGGTCTGATTCCGTTGCTTGTCGAGGGAGGAAAAGAGAAGAGATAGAGCTTTCTGCGGCCTGCACCCAACCCCCCCATGAATAATGCAGGCCCGATGTAATTGATCGCCCAATCGGAATGGCCTTTTATTTACTTTCCTCCGTTCCTAACCGTTCGTTCGTTCCTTCGCTCCTTTCGAAAGTTATTTGACATCGCTTACGAGCACGGAATGCGTTTCGCTCTTCCCTCCGTCGCACAGCACGTTCATCTTCCGTCGTCCATCGATGTCGAGTGCCACCGCCGTGCGATGATGACATTAAATGCCATCGGTATCGCGTCGTACGTACCGCTGTCCCCGGACGTTCGATTAACAATGTAACGTTACGAGAAACTTACATGACAAGCAATCGCACGGTGCAATCTCGCAAACATGCTTGTTCCGTCGTAGCTGCCTTGAATCTCGCTATGACGACGTGGCTACGTACGCATGGTAAATGCGCCCTCGTCCCGAAATAACTATGCCACGTAGCTAACCATAGAACATAGTCATTTGTATGTCTTTATCCTGTAACTTCGCGGTAACTATGCCTGCATCCTGTAACATTACAGAGCACGCGCTCTGTACCACTTCGTGGAAGATTTGTGGTTTCTAAATAATTCCCTCGTGACTAGTTCGTGACGACTCTATCGCGCATCACGTATGATTGGTTTTGAATCGAGTTCAGGTGTCGAAATAAATCAATCGTAAAGGGCAGTCACACACCCCCGTCTTGGGAAATATCTTTCTGGTTCAGGCGGATCTGACACGACATTGGACATCGCCGTTGCCTTTGGGCGCCGGAAACTTTGATGCTTACGTATTCGCAAGCACCTAGAGGTATTGCTTACCCCCCACGTTTCGTCCTTTTCCCTTCGCTTCACTTGAACTTCGTTGCCCAAGATCGCGACACGAGGAAAGGGAGAGACTGCGTATACAGTGGTATAGTTTGAAATCCCGTTGGGGTTTGGGCGACCCGATTCAGTTCGATAGCAACGAATGGCGGCGGGGAGGCACACGAATCGGACAGGAAAATGTGTGGGTGAGGGCGAGATAGGAGGAAAAAGAGAGGATGGCTGTGTTAAAAAGAGTGAGAGAGAAAAATAGAAAGAGGAAGAGAGAACAAACTAAAAGGATGAGGGAGTCACCAGGCTGCACAGTAAACGTGGGTCATTTCGAATCCCAGGCAAGCCCTTCCCCAGTCCGAAAAGTTTCTTTCCGTCCTCGAGTACTATAACTCGACAAATTCAATCTAATGCCGGCTCGAACCGAATCCCGTTTTATCGAAATTTCAGGCAACATAATTTTCGGCGACTCGCGAATGGAAAAGGGCGAACTGAGTTGGTATAGGCAGGCAGGCTGTGGGCGGTAGACGGGCAAGGTGGCAGGTAGGTCGATGTAGGTTGGCAGGAAAGGGTGGCTATGAGGGGGTGGTAGCAGCCGCTTCCACAGAGATAATGCAGTTATTTCATACCCGGGCACCGGTAATTGGCTGCACGTTCGCGGCGGAGGCAACCAACACCAGCTCTTCGTCCGTTCTCGGTCGCGAGACATTACGACATTGCCCCGGGCCAATTTCTCAGTCACGAAGTTAATGGCTACTTCTGACGAGAATTATCCGTTTTTTTCCACGCTCTTCCCCGATCCAGCAAACTCGATAAATACACCACGTCGTCGATCGGCATCGCGGATGCCCGCCAACCCGCCAATGTCCGATGTTTTTCACGAGCTCGTGACTCCAACGTTATAATTGATAAAAATTTTCGCCAAAACTCATTACCCTGTCGCCTCTCGCGCAACAACGTTTTCCAACTTTATCGCCCTAACCTCCCGGTCGTAGTAATTGCGTTTATCGTTGCCTAACTTTTGATTATGTGGAAACGATTCACGGTGTTAATAAGGTTTCTACTCGGATGCGCCGGGTTAGCCGAATGGGGCTTGCGTAAATTTAACGATAAATGCGTTCAGCTTCGAATTATCCTCTTCACCTTTACAACAACCATCTAAAATTTTTCTGTCTTCAGACTTCCATTTAATTAAGGATTCTGAAACTGATTGCTACAACCACCGAAACTTCTCTTCTCATATTATTATGACAGAAATTCTGTTGAGAGAAATATTATTTAGATATTACTTCTATTATTGTTATAATTTTTCATAAATGATAAAAATGATATATAAATAATATTTCTCTCTCTCTCTCTCTCTAGAGATCGAAGATTATATAAATTTACTGATAATTTTTGCTAATTTATTACACATACAAAAATCTAATTTATTTTAAAATTTAATTATAAAAATTTAATTTGTTATGGAAAAAGTTTAGTGAAATTGTGAAATATCTCTCTCTCTTATTAAATGTTATATTTCAATATCTTTTATTACACTTTAATAACCGAAAAATATTTAATAACGCAGGCAAGGTGAAACCATAATAAATGCGAGACCAGTGTTAACATAGTTAAGCGGTTAAATTGTTTTTGTACACGCGAATTGTGGAAAAACACACTTCAACACCGTTTTATTTGCGGTGCTATATAGGTTGATGTATGCGCGTCGTGAGAGCGGCAATGAAATTTATAGACGACGCGCGCTTACAGAATGGCAGTACGTCGACGCGGGACAAAGTTGGCCTCTTTCCGCGAAGCCGTCGATGTCTCGAGCCACCCTTTAGCGATTGTCTCGTCCGAGAGGCCATTACCTCGGATAACAAATGCTAAGTGTTTCCCCGCTATCCGGGATACTTCGGGAAAATTGAAGCAAAGTAACATTGCACGTTCTCAATATGCGACTCACAAGCATGTGTTTATGCGAACAGGGAGTAAAAGCATGTATCGAACGACAAACTGTTTTTTCCTCTCGAATACCAGCTTAAACTATTCTTACATCAAACTCGTAAATGAGCGATACCAATTTATGTTTACAAATTTCTAAATGGAAAGAATAATTTTGTTGAAGTATCCCTAAAAATTCAGCTATAGATACACACATAAATCTGAAAGTAATTTTATTAAACTATCAAAATAATTGTATAGGAAACTGGTTGCTAAAATATCAAAATTTTGCAACCTCGCTCATTTTTCAGATATTTTAGCAAAATCGTTGTTTCTGTGTACAGCTCTTAAAAATTTCATAATGACATATTTGTGTCTGATCATTAAGTTATTTTCTTTCTTCTTCTTTCTTTTTTTTGGCTATATCAAAACACTAAAGAATGCTTTCGCAATCAAAAACAAATACCTGGTTTGTAAAAATTTTTATTTTTTAAATACCACACACTTCTATTTAAATTTATTCTCACTTATTCGTGTTACATTATTTCGTCGAAAAAAGAAATCCTTCTCTTCTCTTCTTTTCCCTTTGACCTCTTGCTATTGAGTGAACAATATCCTCCACATAATATGGCTTTAGTGTCTCATGCTTTTACTGTTCGCTCACTAGCCTGATAATGGAGAGTGACAGATCCTTTGATGATGTCTGGGAAAAAAAAGATGAAGAAAACGCGCGCGCACAAGAATGGTACTTTGGTAACTTTCCAGCTGTCGGCGATAACAACGACAATGCTCTATCGAAATAGAAGGAAAAAGCCATATAGTAACAACTCTCCATGATACTATTTTTAAAAAGCTGTTTTATTGTTAGATCCATTGCGCGTGATGAAATATATTAGTCTCAAGGGTAATATTACAAAATGTTGGTTAATACAGTACAAGATCTCTTACAAGCTGTATCAGATTCTCAAAGAAGAAGCATTTTGAGATATTTATTTTCTCATGCTAATTATACGCATGTATGATTTAATCATTTGTTTTCCACCTTTGTTCTCCACTCGTCTCTGTTTTATAATATTTAACAAGATTACGAGCGCAACGAAAAGATGAGCTTGTTTCCACACGAAACTCGGAGCACGTGCAATATCATTCTCGGCGCGTACGCACGAAGATGCGGCCGACCCCCGACGGGTATGATGTTCGATCTTGGTGGTGAGAGCAAGGAAGATATGAAAAAAGCGACACAGACACCAATGGTAGACGACGGGGTCGACTTCTGAAGGCCAAGCAAAACGCTCCAAGCACCAAGACGTCGTTCTCCCACGGCATGCAGTTGTACGTAGAAGCATCCGACCCAAAACCATCCCTAGATACACGTACGCTTAAGTAATTTAATTAGAGCAACTCCGGTCTGGAGACGTGACTCCGTCTCTTTGGTCTGAGCTCTCTCTCTGTGAGAAAGAGAGGAAGAGAAGGGGGGGCGAGAGGATGCTATGATGGATAGAGAAGGTCGCGCAGACGGTCGGGAGATGAGAAGAGAGCGGGATAAGTGTAAGGACGAGGAGCAGAGACGACCGAGAGATATACGTGCTGAAGTTCGCGTGTGTTAGGTGAGAGAAGAGAAGTCCTGATATAGAAACACCGTGCGAGCGTCACGATAGCATTGCTCTCGGTTCGTGACCTCGGAGTTTCCCCAAAGGCTCGACGACAACCGTGTCACCCCCTCGCGGCCTGTACGTCGCGACGAGCATGGAATACGTTAAAAGAATGATGAAGAGACCATATTATGCTCGCGAGCGGCAGATCAACGCGTCGCACGATCTTCTAGGTGCATTCGCGTGTTACTCGCAGGTGTGTGTCACTTCTAACAGGATAGAAATGCAGGGCAAGATATTAATATCATTCGAGAGTCACATTTCGAGATCAGTTTGTATTATTCTAGTCAGTCACATTCTACGATTCTCTTCGTGGAGAAATATATCGTATTCCGAGCACACCTGATTAAAAGTATAATGCACGATTTTTATTAATTTCGTGAATATTCCCTTCATTTGACATACGTGAAAAATATATACGAATGACCTTTCGTATGAATGAACGACACGGTAACGGTTTTAAGTTTCCTCGGCCTACGGCAGGTGTATTAATTGAAAGTCAATATTAGTGGACGAGTTGCACAGCGAGTAACGGTTGGCGCGACCAACGTTATAACGATGCAGCCTGATTACGTAAATGTTGTCACCCCGTCATTAGCCGCCGAGGCTACATGCGGAATATAGCCATGAGGACATAAATCGAATCGCGCGCGTGGGCCCGAATCGCGAAAGTGAATCTCGTCGCCACGTATACCGCCAAATCTCGGGCACGGATCGAATTACCTCTAACAAATGATGATTTAACACGACTTGCAGATCCATTTCTCGTACATGGAACGAAAGGTTCAACGTTACCGCGGGGTCGCGGTCGCGAGGATCGGTCCGACCCTTCTTAGGTCCTTTCTACGCAAGAAAGTCGTGCTTGGCATTTCCCACGGCACGTGACCACACTCTTTCCGTCGTGAAGGATGAAAAATGGACCCTCCCCCCCTTCTTTTCCCGTACGGTTAACTGTTTAATATTGCATTGAGTTGGCGCGTATTCTCTTTGGCACTTTTGCGCCACCACTAAGGAAATCCGCGAAAAGGTACAATTTAGTCGAAGACCAATTTCGTCCTCAGGCGACGGGAAACGTATTCAACGATTTTCGAATTTCAAACCAGACCGCTCTCGGTCTCGCCTCTTACGTAACTCCTCGAAAGCCCGGTCCAATAAACGTCCAATAAAAGCGGGCGCGATTTGAAATAACGATTATATACCTCCTCGGCGATTTTACGAGACCGACATTGCGCCACGTTCCACAGTCGTATCGGTTGTATATACGGTCGGTGGGGATTCACGAGACATCCGAACGTATATGGACGCGGGCGATACTTATTCTTTCTTTTTTTTTCCTCCCTCGGTTTCAGCAGCTCGCAACGACGCGATCCATTTTTCTTCGCGGTTAGACAAACGCATCTTAGATAACTGGGTGGCAAAGCATATAACGCGCACGTTGCTCGCTGGCATTGCCAGATGATAAATACAATCTCGCGCGCAGTAAACTCGGGCTGCTTTATCGGCAGCCATTTAGACAATGAAGATAGTATTTTTCTCGCGGTTTTATGCTGTATATCAACCTCTTCCCTCCTTACGGCGAGACGGACGGCGGTGCAGCTTACGCCGAGATACCGGCACGCTACCAATAACAGAGATCTGCCGAGGGAAAAAGGCGAATGTGGAGGAGGCGGATATAGAGACCGATAAAGCGTGAGTGCATAGGTAAGAGAAAATCTGAGGATTTTTATTTCAGAAACTAAAAAAAAAAGAAAAAACGTAACGATCAGTTGTCGTGGGTACTTATGCACCGTTCGCCAAAACGTCGCACTCGTCGCTCTCTAAATTAAAATCTGTTGACGTGAATAAATTTGTCACCGCAAGAGTTTACAATTTACGAATTGTCGCGTTGTCCGTTCGCGAGAAACAACCCGCTCCATTAATGATGAGATGATCTCCCGGGACCACTGTCAATCGATAAATTATCAAATCGCAGTCCCGACGCAAGTTGTAATTCCGGGAACGTCACAGAATCTCGTGAAAACGCATTTAGCCACATTTGGCATGGCGGTCTCGCGAACGCGACAAAGGGAATTTGCGACACAATTTCCGCGATTGTCACAATCGCGTCCTGCAATTGAAGTACACGATGCCGACAATCGATCGCGCCGATACCGAGTGCTGCGGGTAGCAGCGGAGAATTTTAGAGCGCCGATTCGATATATATAGTCAAATGATACCGCACGTGTTCAATAATAATCATCTAGTAATATATATTTATCGTCATGGTATGTCACCCCACGATCCATGTTCTGACTTATTGTCCTGGAGCGCTTCCAGGTTGGCTGACAGATTGTTATAATGCCACCGAGACCTCGACCGTGATTCCAATTTGGTCGCGATGCCAATACGCGGTGCCAATAATTCTCTACACTACGATACTTAATATCACATCGGAAAGGAAGAAAAGGATACATTTTTCACCGTTTCTGTCATGTAAATCATCTCCTCTTTTTGCACAAAGCTGCACAACGTACGGCACGTGATGTACGAGAAACGTGCTTTCGTAATCTCGCGACGACAAAATGTCAAATGTCCTGCAGGAACGCGACAGTGCTCTCTTCTACGTTTTATTAATGGTATATTTATAGCGAGAATTATATTCTGAAATTATATTCTCTGTATTATCAACTTTGCGCATTAAACGAAAGCTATAGAAAGTTTATACTTTATCGTCGATTTATCGTCGGGATCTGTGACGTCAAGCTTTGACATCCGCTTCTTGGTGAATAAACCGAAATACCGAGCCGTCATCTGGCCGCGTCGTATACCAATGTTGAAATTAAGCTACGGTACTTTTAATGTTTCATTAAGGTCAGCCTACAAATTTCTCTTATGGAACATGACAGTATTTATCGCAGGTCATTTCGAGGGATAACATTGCACACTTTTTTATTGGTTAATCAAGTGGATTCTCGAATATTTTCAATAAAATTGACGCTATTAAAACGAGGAGATAGAAACCTTATGGGCGAACAAGACTTGGACTGTTTCTTCTCTTATTACAAGTTTCAACTTTCATTTCTGTTGCTTGGATGGCATCAATTATAAGAGGCACAAAAAATAGATGAAGAAGCATTATTCCTGGTGTTACGACTTGTCGTGAGTCGAGTTTTACGACTTTATGCTACGTGTTCGTCGAGTCGAGTTTCAATTCGTTGTTTCCGATCTCTTGATCCCTCGGACGTTACGCGAGACCTCCGGTGTTCGCGATTCTGCCAGGTTTCAGGAGAGGATCCACGCTTGGACGTTGACGAGATTGGCTATAAATTTATTTGCTCTTTTAAACGTGATATTGTTTTATTGCTGAATAAAATAAACGGGCAATCTTATGTTCCTACGTTTCTTGGTTCACGTTACATCTCCGGAGAATGTCTCTCATGTTATTGAAGGAAGAGCACTACGTCTCGAGCACGAGTGCACGTCACAAAGAAAAAAAAAGATACAAAATACGATGTCATAAAAGGGCAACGTTACGGACTAATCGGGTTTAAGAATTATTACCTAAGATTTAGTTTAACTTATTACAGTTTATGTGACATAGAGGTTCTAAACTTTCCGAAATTCTAAATTGAGCCTATTTTTTTTATCTTGTTACGCACACAATGTCGTTCGATATGCTCGGCGTCAGGATATCGGCTTAGTCGATTACCTGGCTGAGTCGAAACGCGCGCACGAGCCCTACCTTTCTACCGGCAAGGGCGCCGCGAACTTTATAATTGCGTTATTGTTTAGAAGTTTGGATTTTATCGAACTTGTCGAACTAGCGTCGTAGTTGATTACCGGCGCTGCGAGTAACCGCCTCCATTAGAGGCGTTTCCCACATCAGGGCGCTTTCTGTGTAAGCAGACTTTTCATCAAACTTAATTATCGTTGACTCGTCGGCAGACTGATCAGCGCCGCTTCGCTCAGGGAGAACGAGGCTAATAGGAATTAAACAAAATTAAATTAACCTTCGCGTTACATACATATGCCGATGGCACTGGCGGCGGTCCGTGCTGCACATGAAACGACGATTATTAATGTTTCACTCAGTCGCGTATATATTACATTGTTAATCAAATAACACAACCAATGCAGAGGCGTATGGAAATTCACAAAGGAGACTGCATTCTATAATATTTAATAAACGTAACAATATGATACGCGTGCGTTCCAAAGTTATTAGTTTCACTGTCACGCTGTGTACGTTGCTTTGATCGCATTACAACGGACAATATATTAGATAAAATTACGTCACAGAAACTTTATCACAGTGGTATCCGATATTTAATATGACGCATTACGATAAATTTTCTAGCGTTTGTTCGAATTTCATATTGACTGTAATTGTGTGTGTGAAATATTAAAGCCGTATTCGTGTATAAATCCCCATAGAGAAGTATACTCTTTGCTATTTTATATTTCACAACAATTATGCATTATAACTGTTATTTAATTAATGACTGATGATTATATGTCAGTAGTATATGAATCGTCGTTTGTCACGCGCGATTTCCAAAAATCATTATTGTCGTATGTAGCTTGATGTAATTCGACGTTCGATCGACGTTATCAACAATTGACAGATTAAAACTCGAGTGGATATCGATTCGACAAATTGCGCCCAGCTAATCGTTATCATTTCAAAAAGCATAATCGCCCGTAGGCTCGTCATTCACTGTCTTTACTTTTATCGTCGATAAATGAAACTTCGTTAATTATGAGTCGTTTGATAATGCTAGGAACTAATTGGCACCTAGAGCATAAACCGGACGTGAAGCAGCCTCGCTTGGGTTAAACTCTAGCAGATTGTTACTGAAGCGAACAAGCCTCTACGTGTTGAGACGAGAACATCGTAGATACGCTTGATCATGCACAGCTTCTTGAAACTTCGCAAGCTGCCGTTACTAATTAAATGTTATCCGAGCTTTGCGGAATTTTTGAGCAAAAATAAAACAACGATTGCGACAATTATATGTATATAAATCTTGTCCTGATTATTTTCTTCTTACTTATATGTATATATGCTTTTTATTCACAACACGTGACGTATAAAATCTCTTCGCAAATTAAAAGCGTGCATATAATGACATTACGCGCATAGATCATGTTCAGTTCAAATTTATTTTATTTATCGCGCCACGCAGAGATTCACAAAATTGCGTTTCCGTTAATACCGACCGCACGACGTAATAAAACAACGATAGACGCGTACAGTGGCGAACGTGTTAACGTAGAAGTCGTAAAAAACAACGCGGTAGGGGGCAAGCTTACGCGACCAAAAGGGACGTTTTAACGGCACCATAAATTCCCGCGGTCATCTTCCGCCTCGCAGCTCCGGATAAGCGTTCCTGTAAAACACGAATGAGGTAAGCTCGCGCACTCTGTACAAATTAACCCGTTAACCCATTTGCTTTTTGCCTCGACACGAATCGCCGGATCTTCCATTCAAGGTCTCCTAAATCCGCCGTGCAAGACCTGCGCGCGCGATCACACTCGCTCCCATTTGTGTGATAAACTCCTGTCGTACAGCGTTATCGCGTCGTGCACAGTTACACAGTATCTCGTGGCGCAGTCCGAGGTGCAAATTCCATTAAACGTCGCGCGCGTTTTCCGAATTAATCGCCCGTAGTAGATATAGACGCTCTCGAGCGCATATAACCACGTGCCTCGCTAACGTTTCAATTATACACCATCCTCCGCACACTTAGTCCGATCAATCGAGTTAAATCGACTGATAATCCGCTGGTGAGACGCACAGTATGGCTCCTCGATGGGTCGGGAGAATTGAAATTAAGCCGATACGAGGTCCGCGTTATCAAGATTTAAACAAATCCACGGCTCAAGTGACTGATCGCTCGCAACAGGTGGGACATGTTCTCTCCAAGCAGGTGGAGCACCGCCGTCAGGCTGAGCCAGAAGCTTTGGCTCGAGTTAGCGTGCCAAGAACCCGCCCACTTTCGGGCCGCAACCTCAAACTCCTCGTCGAGCAAGCCGATATTGTAATTGCCGGTGCTACCCAAGTGGCCTAAGATTGATGAGGTGGAAGGCAAGTTAGTCGGAGCGTGGCAAATGCGAGCTGACTGTGATCCCGAAACCAGAAAGCGTATTTCGCGTCTCCGCCTGAACCGTTTGTCATTCGGTCTGGCACTTGGGGGGGGGGGGGCTCGTAATTTCCTTTCCGCTGCCGAGCTTTTTCCCATCGAATACTTCTGCCGTTCGGAAAAACCGCTGACAAATCATTATTAGTTGTTGCGATGCCCAACGAGAGACGCGCCAATTCCAAAATAGCTTTGCGCTGAATACAGCTTACGATATCGCTTTTAACGTTACGACTTTAGATATGGCTTATCTCTACTGCACAGACAAGCTCACCCATGTCAATTTGTGTCCGACTTTACATTTCTCTATCTTTCTAGAACGCGGCTAGTGCATCCGAAACGTCGCCTCGACACACACGCATCATCGATGCTATCAACTGATGGCGACACGATTCTCCATTTCGTGGTAATATCCGTCTACCACTTAAGCGAATCACACTCGCTTGCGGATACGGAAAATTCACAGTTCCCTCTCTCTCTCTCTCTCTCTCTCTTTATCTCTATCTCTCTCCCTCTTTCTCTCTTGCATAATTCTCAAAGTTCAGGGAGCGGTCCTCTTTACCGCAACCTCAAAGAGTCTCTCGGACCGAGAGGCGCGAGGAATGCCGTCCCGAAGTGCATTATTAAGAGCTATCAGGAAATTTCTCGCCCGACAACGGAAAGGGGAAGCAAAGACGCGAAACTTCGTCGGTTCCGCAATTCCACGGAATCGTCGCCGATCTAACAAACAACTCTTTCCTTCGCTTTCACTTCGCTCGCCCTCGCTACTATTGTGACCCATCGCCCAACTATCTTTCTTTTTCTCTCTCTCTCTCTTCCTTTTTCATCATTTACCCTCACCATCTCTCTCGCTCGTTATCTTCCACGCTCGATTGGACGGAGCGTTTATTGTTTCAAGCGAGAGAGCGCCCCACGAGCGAAATGTTTTCCCGGTCGTCTCGCGCGTCGTCTAGCCGCTTAAGTACAAACAACCCTAGGAGTCCCGCGGTCCGAAGTTAGGTATACGACTAGCGGGGCAGGAAGTGATTTGGAGAGTCGCCAGGGAGCATCTAGGCCGCACTGAATCATTCCAACTACCCCTTGTTCTCTTCTGTCCCCGCGCATACGCGGCCACCCCCGGGGAACGTCGCAAAACTGCGATAAAGAAGTTGCAAATCACCGGCGAGATGGTCGCGTCCGACGCTTCCGTCGTTTCACCAGTCCGACCGAACTTCTGCGATGATTTCTTTCGTCAGGAGTGGCCTTACCTCCTCCCTGATGCATCGGATTTACTGCTCTCAATGAATTCCACCATCCCCACGATGAGACTAAAGGAACACGAATTTTCAGCATTTTCGGCATTCAAATTAAATTCGTCAACAAAGAACAATTATTCTGTTTGACAAAAATAAAGCTTGAGAGTTTTTGTATCTATATAATATACGTCACACACGAGAAACGTATGTTGCCAACTAAATTATTTCAGTCGGTGATTTAATTTTCTAACAACGGAATTTCGGTCAAGAAACTTGTTAGATAATCATTTCTGCACAACCGAAAACAGCAGTTCGCCATTGTGAAACCGTCCAGGACAAGAGGAGAGGACGACGGTAGCAAAGATTGCTGCCGAGGGTTGTAAGTTAAAACGGCGACAGAAGGAATCCACGTTAGCTGCCAAGGAAGAAGGCGACAAAGGAATAGCCGGCAATCGTAAACAAACTTTCAGGTTTATCGAGCGAGGCATTGTTGGCTAAAGGCGCTGCAAATATTTGATAGCCGCTGCTACTTCCACAAAACAGAGACAGAAGCAAGCACGAGACCAGGGAGAGCGCGGCATCTCACCGTCATTCTCCGCCCCTTTCAAACTTTCCTGCTCCCGTCCCCCCTGGCCTCCTGCCCCGGATAGCTTCGTCATTCTCTGTTTTCAGTGCCCAACCACCACGACAACTTGTCTTTCGCGTTGCATCGTTCAGCGTTGCCCTCTTCGACAACACAATCGAAATATCTTGGAGCTCCTATCGCCGTTACTCGCACATCTCGTTTCTGATAGAGACTCGCCTTAAAAAAAAATTATCACTTATTGACGCCGTACGACGTCACCATCGCGTTTTTCGTTAGCGCGGTTCTCGCCATCGTTTGTGTCTTCGAAGGAGGGAAGTTCAGATAAAGACTTTTATATACAAGCTTCATCGGTAAAATTTAACCGGGCTTCAGAAATTGTCATTCCGGACCATTCCGAGAAAAGCAGTTTCCTCATATCACTGCTAAGAAAAAGCGCATTCATTTTGATGTGTTAGATATGTAGCTATTTGAATAATTTCGAATGGTATTCTGGTATCTTGTGTTCTTCTTTTTAAGAAACGAGAGGAACGTATAATATGTTCATAGAGCAAAATGTTCTACGTTGAATAAGTCGTAAAATCATTCGTATTTTACAAGCGAAAAATTTATTACTAGATATACATTGATGATGTCAATTGCAGAGCATAAATAAAAGTCGATTATATTAGTAAGTATATAATTACGAGAATTGTAAGAATTAGTTTTATTACTATAACAAATGTACATAACACACCCGTGCGAAGCTGGCCTCCTAATATTAAAAAAAAATCGATTTTTTTTCTTTTTGCATTCGTTTGCTCATCGTTCGCTCACGAATCCCTCGTTGACATTTTCATTTGCTCTCTCTTAGTTTAAAAGTTAATCTTATAGAAACATTTATTATATAAAAAATTATATAGAAAATATTATATAGAAAAAAATCGATTTTTTAATATTGGGGGGATCAGCTTCACACGGATAAATAACACTTATATAAATGACACAAAGATCACGAGTTCATGTCTGTTCTTTATGTAGCTGATAAAGCATTTCAATGTTCTCTTTCCTGGTAACATTATCCAATCGACAGACTTTTTTTTACGATCTTGAGTACCTATCTCGTTGCGGCTGATCCAAGCGGAAAGTTTCATGGAACAAAAGAAGTCGCGTAGGAGAGTCTAGTTGGTAACAGCGTTAGCGGTTCAATTTGCGATTAATCGAGTTCGGCAAGTCTGTTTGAACAGTACGGCCAAACAACGAATAATCTCGAACTATAACTCGGACGTTGAAATACCGCATAATGAAAATGTCTGTCGTTACGGGTACTTTTGCAATTAATATTCAGTCCGATTGCCGCAGTAGCAAAATGAGCTGGCTAATTGATTCTCTTCGAATAAAGGACTGCAGTGTCCATTATACGCACGTGTATCAAAACGTTGAATAACAGAGGGGACTCTCCCCACATTCCGGGGAGAACAGATGAGAAGGCGGTCACGGTGCGTTTGCGAATACTGTGTAGTTAATTTTATGTTCGTACAGAGATTGCGCGAGAAAGTAGAGAAGAGAAAGGGAAGACATGATGAAGGCGGAAGGAGGAGACAGGGGGTACAGTAAAGCCAGACTAAAAAATAGAGAGAAAAGTGTATATGGATGGAGAAGTGCAAACGAGTAGGAATTTTCAGCGGGCGAAAGTCTCTTCGAAAACGCGCACGGTCCCTGCAGGCCGTTTTCAGCGTCGGGTTAATTATACCACCCCGCGTGAGAGCGGGAAGAGCGTAAAAAAAAGAGGACCCGACTGGGCAGCACACATTAAACGTGAATTAAACGTCGAGATTTCCGTTTCTCCGCAGCGAGCGAGGGATGACGGTGGTGGCCCAGCTCGGCGTTTTCTCTTTCTCTCTCTTCCTTTTTTTTTAGATTCTCCCACGTCTCTAAGGGCTTGACTTTAGTTGCGCGCCAGTGTTCATTCGATTTCAGAATCTTCATGAAAAAAACAGAAATGAGTAAAAACCAAGAAAGAAGACGGCGAAGTTTTCTAGTGGAAATACGATAATCTATGGCGTCATAATTTTTATCGAGTTAAACTCGTTGAGACTATATAGTTAAAGAGAATGACGATAAGACGCGCGGCCGGGATGCAAAATTACCTTTTTATCTCTCTCTTGCTCTCTTTAAGTTATTTTCTTAAAAATAGTACAAAAGTCTAAATTATATTATACGTGTACTTCTAACAGCGATACTTACAACCTGCTGCCGGCACGCGCAACAAAGGGGAGCTAATCGCGGAAAATGTTTAATCTCACATCCCACGATTAGCTTGTGAATTAATGCTCCTTTGAGAACTCGTCTTGCCCCGAACCCACAGTGGCAGTAACCCCAACCAGGTTCCAAGGAAACCTTGCCACCGTCACGGACTGACGGACTGGATTGAAGAGGGTGAGAGCCGTAATGAAAGGAAAGGGGGAAGAAGGAAGGGAATGATGGTGGCATAGCGTTTAATTTTAATTGCGGTTCTCTCCGAGAATCCTTAGGAAAGGTCCTTTGCTCTCGGGATCACGAACTTGACCGTTCGTGTATCGCTTATGCAACGTCATAATTTATCCGTTCGTGTTCTCTTGGATACCGTTACGTAGCCTTGGTTACGTGTTACTCATTATACATATATTTAACCGATGTTAATTGGAGTTATCTTAGAATTACGGACAGAGCTGATAATCTAGTATCGTGCTGTAATTCGATTTCCAATTTCACATTGCTAATTTCTTGAAATTATTTTAAATCACTTCAGTTTACGAATCCAAAACGAGAGAAAAGAATATATTTTTCGTAGCACTCGCGTTCTGCATAAATCTTATCGTTGATAATTTCCAAAAGACGCGTTTCGTGTTATATGAAAGATCTTTCAATTGAGAAGGGAAAGCGGCATCACGTCGAGTCTAAGATACGCCCAGAAACAATCGCACGTAGTCCTTACTTTCCAGACAGCGTAAGTGCCATCCGATATCGAGAGAACGAGCGCGCATCTGAGGAAAATGGAGCACGGCAAGAACGAGGGGATAAAATAATTGAGGCAACGGTGAAACAAGGGCTGCCTGGCTGGGCACGACTGCCTTTTGCCTTCGTTCGATCAAAATTTCCACCTTGAAAGAAAGACGAGAACGGGAAGCCTGAAACCATGCGTCTGCTGGTAATGAGGAATCTGTGGAATCGTTGTTCGACTCTTTACTTAAAATAGGATCGACGGGGTTTTTGAAAGTGATGGGACGTAAAATAAAAGGAAAGGAATTGACAAATACACCGTAGATAAAGAAATAAAGCAATTTAACGTTGTCATTGTGTAATATTATGTACGACTGCTGTAACTTGTTAATTAAGCAAATACAATCTCAAATAGGTCACGAAGCAATTTAACACGTTCCGTGTTAAATCAGTTTGCGACTAAATTTCAATGTCACATTTACTTGCTCTTTCCTCGAATGTTTCAGAGATATTTTATCATTTTTTTTTTTCGATTATCTGAAACACTAGATGACTGAGCAAAATGTCTTACGAATTCGAATTCAGCGATGCAAAATCTATAACAAATACCTATTTTGATTTGTGCTTCTGAAAATTTGTGTAGGCCTGTGTAATTTTTAAAATTTTTTTATAACGTAAACAAAAAGGTCATGGGTCATCGGTGATCTACGCGTTATGGTCAAGTCGCTTAAAATTGGCGTATAGCATATGGAACATGTCGAGGATCACAAAAAAAAAATTTCGATGTTTCACTTTATTAAATTACAGTTCTATCGGTTATTCGAGTAACTGTAAAACGCGAGGTCATCTCCCTCCTCGTAACTACCTATCGCGTATAGTTTTCTGTAAAGCGTGCGCTGTCGATACTATTCACGCAGCTGAGCGATTAGACAAAGGTACGAGCAAAACATCGGCGCGCAACAAACTCTTTGTGGCGAAAATGAAAAAAAAAAGAAAAACTCACCTCTGCGCGAAAGAAACACGTTCTCTCCTCGTACGATCGATTCTACCCTCTTCAATCACATGACCGCGAGTGTATCTCGTCATCTGCCATGAAACGCGGGACAGCAGGAAAGCTTCGCACGCTGCCGGTACAATCAATCTTTGTCCTGCGAATCAGGCGCCTTCTCCGCGACCGTTCATCATCGCCGGTCGAACGATTACGTCTGACGCCGATGCGCGACGTAAAGGAAAAGACGGGGAACACTTTTACGCGATTTTGCGAAACGGCGAGCGGAGAGAGGTCAACCGTATACGCGTTCTCCAACACGTAGGAGGCAAATAGGAATACCAACGGCGAATCTGCGGCCGCCGTCGACTTTTCCAAACGACGTTTGTGTACACAGACGTTAAATTCCACGTACAGGTACGCGGGTAAGAGGTACGTTCGCTTACATATCCCCGATGTACGGTCGCGCGGGTTTGCGCACGTAACGTTTCGTAATGAGTCTAACCTCCGAGGGCTGTAAAAAGGAAGGAGCTGACGCGAGCGTTACTTTTTGCTCGCGCCCGCAAGAAACGCGCGCTTACGCCAGTAGTAGAAATGCCTTCGTGTGGATATATATGTGTGCCTGTGTAAACCGGGGGTGCTGCTGAGTTACACACGCGCGCCAATGTGCGCCGTAGTAGGAAGCGGTAAGTGCGGTCTGTGATTTCGCAGCGAGTAAGTACGACGTCGTCCCGAAAGAAAGAAAGAACGGAAGAAAGTACCCCGCTTTTTTTTGCGCGCGAATGGCGAGTCCGGCCTTCCTTCTTTTTCTCTTCCCCTCTTCTGCTGGGAATGTAGCGTTACATTTCTTTTTTTTTTTTAAGCGTTAATCTAAGGTTCTTCTTCGAGCAAGCTCTATTTAGAAATCTTTTTCTATTCGATAGTTCGAAAGTGTTTTGCATGTTGGATAATGTATGAACGCTGTTCGAGAAGAATTTGAAAACTTTGCGAAAACAGAGCAAGCGCATATACGAGGAGCGGGAGGGGGGGGAAAAAAACCGTATAAGGAAGACACTTTCGCGTTTTAGACAGGCATTTTAGATCCAAGGAAGATATTCAGTCCCGAAGACATACAAATTGTGTCTGAAACCGGAAGAAAAGAGGCAGAGAGATGGGAATGGTAGATAGGGACGTAGAACGGAGGGAAAAAGTGGAGTGGTATCGGCGGGTATTCTCGAAATTTCGACGAAAGCGAATTCTCGCGCTTTCACTGTAATTTCCTCGCCACCGCCGCACGTGAAAATCGCATCAAGTGAGACCGGCGGAGGGGGGGGGGAGGGGAGCAGGGCGCCGTATCGCCTCGCTTTCCGCCGTTCCGCGAATCCGAACTAATATATTTCCGAAGCAACTCGATTGCATCGAGTCGGAGAAAGATAGACAGATAGAGAGAATTAGAGTACGGCAGGATAGAACGGCGGAGAGACGGAGGGAGGGGAGAGGTACACGGCGGGGACGCATTGTGCCTAGGGCAATGGTACCGAGTGGAGCTGCTGGTATCCGCGAAGGGATGGAGGATACCAGCTACCCCTCCCCCCACGTCTCATCCTATTTGTTTCTGCTTCCCGTGTACGACGCACCCTCCAGCGTTGAAAGAAGAGAGAGAGAGAGAGAATTGGAGAGAAAGAGAAGGACAGAGAGAGGAGAGACGAGGCGGATGGAGGAGGGGAGGGGGGGAGATGGTTTGTCAATATTCATTATGTTTGCGCCGAAAAAGGAGAGGTAGTGGCGGGGCGGGAAGGGGGGACGGGTAGGAAAGAGGTAAAAATGGAAGCGAAACGAGACGGTGGGAATACACGCGTGGAAAACGTGCGCGCACGGCACGCAAGAATTTACAGCCACGAGAGCGCGTGTAAAGAGGACGTGCGGAGGAAAAAGGAGACCGGGGAGAGAGAAAAAAAAAATGTGCCGCCGAACCAATGTAGTCGGCCGACTGAATTAATACCCCTTGCGAAAGGCTTTTTTGTCGCTACCATATTCTCGCGATGTGATTTCACGTGGAATGCTCGCGTCCGCGCGCGGGAACTGGTATACGTTCCAGAATCAAAAAGCGCGACTAATCAGCCAAGTATGCCAGGGATTTATCGCGGCGATGAATGTTCGCAATTTTTCATTATATTTAATACGCGCGTGTATTCATTCCCTTGTTCAATGCGACGAACAATGGCGAGCGTGATACGGCGCGGTATATAAGCGATATGCGACGCGCGCGTGCAGCGTGCCGGAAGCGGACGAGCGACATCATCTACTCCGCGTCGATATCTATACAAACGGAATTTCTCGCGCGCTCAAGTTTTGTCTCACCGCTCGGGATTAATGGCGATCCTCTTTATTACAATTAGTGCAAAGCACGCGACGCGCGCGCGCGCCTGTGTATTAAGGGAAATAGCCGTCCGCTGAATATTTGACGCCCCGTTGCACCTGTCGCGTTGCCCACCGAAGCGCGCTGCCGCACCACGCTTCGAGCGTAATTTAATTTGATATTCCCCTTTGTTAATTTGATAGCGGGGGTGGGCTGGGGAAGTAGACGAGGGAGGGAGAATAACGCGGGGGATGGACCGAGTAAATGTGGAATGGGAGAAAAATACTTCAGATTCTCGGCTATATCAGCGGCAGGCAGGCTTCGTGTCATGCGACCCCTCGACACTCACCGGTCGCATCGAAACGCATCATCGTGTCGCATTCCCGCTCCGACCACTGCGATGTGACTGTTCGCCGCACGTCGCATACGCCACGCTGCGCCGCGCCGCGCCGCGGCACCGGGATACTGACGCCTCGCTGACGTTGCTAGTGCACGCTGCGCGTAATACAGTCGCAATTTGTGCGACGCGATACGCCACTTTCGCAATTGAGCATCGCCAACGTTATATGCATGCAGCGAGGGTTGGCGGGATGGCGCCGCGCCGTAGGGTGAATGAAACGCTCTGTTTCTCTGTATAGTCACACAATATTCGTTGACGTTAGTTTAACTTTTATTCCTATACTAATTGTTTGCTGCCTATCGAAAAAGAGTTTCCTTTTTTCCGCGTGTATTCCTAATACCGTGCAACTTTTATCCGATTCGAATAATTTTGATAACGTATAGTTTCGTAATAATAACGTACAAGTGGAACAACTCGATTAACGTTTTGTTTGACGTATCTGCATTCTTCCTGCGAGATATGAACTTGGACGCGTGGACGAGAGGATGTAATTTAACGTCCCTCTCGAGTACGAGAGTTTCGGAACAGCCCGGATCTCTCAGTGGGTATAGCCGATGATAGGAACCTTTATGCGGAACAGCAGGGCATCATAGATCCAGCCGTGCGAAAGGATCCAAGAGGTGACGGGCGCACAGTCAGTGTGTGGTCATAACGAAGCTGTCGACATGATGGATGAGGAGGAGGGCGGGCGCGACGATGGTTCCTGAAGGGAGGACGAGGAAGAGAGGCACTGGCCCATCGTCCGGCACGATACAAGGGATGCTATCGCTATCGGACCCGCACACCCTGTCTGTCATCAGCACGCCTCACCACCTCAAACACACTCCGGCCACCCGCTGCACGCATGATGGAATATGCAGTATTATATAATTATCCTCGCAGATACTATCTTGACCAGCGCAACGCGTAATTAGAAACTGTCGAGCGAGCAGAAGCTTGCTGTTCTCCCAGAGAAGTTTACAGCGCATAACCGAAGGTAGCGATTTACCGAAAAAAAGTTGTTCGCTCGTTACTATCGCTACTCATAGTAGATATCTAATTTTTATTTTGCATCTTTCTTATTATAAAAATCCTTTTTAATCACAACAAGTTTTTACATCAATGTGATGTTTCATAAGATATACTACTACAATTTTTGTCTTTTAGTCATTTTTTTTGCTCAAACTGTGGTTGATTTTTTCTAAACAAATATATGAGCAAAAATATCAGTGTTTGCACGAAAAGAATGATTTTGTTAAAGTATCTGAAATTTTATCTAAAGTGTCAAAAAATTTAAATAGATAGATATATTTAAAAATAAATTTTGTTTCATCATCAAAATAATTACGTAGGAAATCTAAAATGATGAGCAATGTTGCAAGAAATTTTGACATTCTAGCAATCGATTTGAATACCCTATATAATTATTTTGACGGTCCAATAAAATTATTTTCAGATCTAGCTAAATTTTTAGATATTTCAGTAGAGTCGTCCTTTTCACGTTTGCATCACTTTTCTCGTATCTAAGAAAAGTGTCTTTATGATCATCAAATACTTTTTGCCACAAAATCTTACGAAAAAGTAATTTTCTTCATCTCTTGCCTTTTATCGACTTCGATGGATATTACGTCATAAGGGTGCGCGCGAAGCGCGAAATGAGAAATGAAAAGGCCTAACGAATATCTCGGGTCGGTGCACAATTTCTTAAGGAACGATACGTGAACCCTTCGGCGGATCGTGGCGTGATGTCGCCTTGACAGCGAAAGAATTTTTTTCCAGCAAAGTCCCACCCCTCTTAACTCCGTGTTCTCACGATGCGCAAGGGGGCGTAGAGGTACCAGAAGAACCCTGGAGGCGTCGATCGCATACCAATGTCCGCGGGAATTTATTGTACGTTCCTTGGAAAAGAGAGGAGATGAGCCTCCACAGCGAAAGTACAAAGGGGAACGTACCTACGCACGAGTCGACGATGAAGGATGGGTGTGTGAATATGTATCCGGCATAGAAAATACCGGAGAGGAGTTCAGCCGTTTTATTCCTGTAAATTTCAACTTCTTTTATATTACGGTACAGTCATGAAATTCACCATACATGCCATATATTATTCGAGTCACGCGAAAGGAAATCAAAGATCGAGGAGCAGCTAAACAAGTCTTGAAATTGAAGCATATTATTATTAACGCTTTGGCATTTAGCGATTCACTTTCTCGCATTTAGTAATTACATATTTTTATACTAATGTCTGTATTACTGTCCTAATATACTTTTGACAATCGTCATAATTAGTAAGAAAATTTCGTGTAAGAATTATTTAACGGTAAGATTGTCATTTATTGTAATAATGATGCACACTAAACGGAACTTCTTTGAATAGATTGAAAACCGACGTTTCGTGCATCGCTTTACGATTATTGTGACACTAAGTGAAAGCTTGCGAGACATTCGGGAAGTATTCGTGCGCCCAGTACTGCACCTAGACTTCAATAGATCAGCAGAGACGAGAGCGGTCGTCGCTGTTGGTTGTCGTCGTCGACGACGGGATTTTGGTATTCGGTGGGTGCGCGACGTTCACTTTTCGTTCTCGAGCGTCGCGCACCAACCCCCTCCGCGAACAAGAATGACACGAAGAATCGTCTTATTCGAGCGAGAGAACACGACGACGAGGAAACTTCTTCTCACGCGTTCCCGAGCGACAATAAGGGTCTTTGCCGGCTCCAGCATCAGTTTCTATTTAGTTACGCTCTCTCTGCGAAGGCGTGTCGAGGTAAGAGTAACCGGGAACGAAGTGGAGGTGGTGTGGGGGGACGAAGGACTCGGGAGAGGCGCGACGCGAGATGCTTCGCAAAAGTTTCCCCGAGGAAAGCTGTTCGCCTCTAACAATTTCAAAGGGGGAACATCCTTCCTGAGAAATGATTGCACTAAACTTCGACGTCTTAGGTGGAAATAATTACAGCCACACAGGCACCGGGTTGTTACGCCATATTGATCGACGCGTCGATGGGAAAGACCCATCCGAGACGCGATAACGCCGTCAAATGTAAGATCTCTATTAATCTGATTTGCTGGAACGCAACGGCGAGGAAACGTAACGCGATACGCTGTCGGTACGCTCCAAAACTTCGCGGTAGGAAATCGAATCCGCCGTCGGCGGATAATCGCGTCGCGAAAATTGCAACGTAACATGGCACTTAACGGATTGTTGCAAATTCGTCAAACTTATATTAGCGCCGACAGTAACTAAAATATCCTACACTGTTTAAAGCGTTATTTTACATAATTCCATATCTCTCTCGCAATTGTATGCATTACGACAGTACGTACATTTCGCCCTCTCTCTTTTATTTCATGTGTATGTATATATTTTTTATTTATTTTTATTTTCCCCATCTTTTTTATGTTTATATCTTTTCTTGTAATTGTTAGCTTATTTTCGTATAAACTCTTTGTGATTCCCACTTTGCTTTTATAATTGTAAGTTTGTTCTCAGAGGGTTTGCCCTTATAGGATGCACCAATACATGCACTCTCTCTTTCTCTTTCCTCCTTTCTTTTTTCCGTTATCCATTACTATTTCTCTCTTTGTGCACTTTCATTATTCCCGCTGTCTTTCTCAGCACGCTAAACATGTCTTGTAAGCATTTTACGATCGGCACGATGCGCACACATGCCTAGACCCCGTCCAACGCTCTTCGTACTATTCTCTTAACACGAACCAGTATGCGGGCACGTGGTTTACGTGCATCCATAAAAGTAACACCACGTAGTGAGACGCGATGTATACGCCATTTTCTCGTCACACGGCGCTCTTAACCGGTATCGAAATATCGTGATAAAATGCGCCCCTCTTCCAGCCGATACTTTCGCCGTGCCGTTTGCATGAAATTTTCATGCAGCCCAAAATGCAACGGATTGAGCGACTGTCGCGTCGTTGACATATATCACATATCAAAGTCAGCCCGCCACGCAATCGCGACGATATCTCCTTATTGATGTCTCGTTCTTTCTTTTATCGTTTTAGTCTATACCTATTATAATCTATTATACCTCAATCATTGCTGGTGATTTCAAAACGAATTGTATCTATTTTTTTTTACAAACGTAAAAAAATCAAAGTAAACGAGCAAAAATGAATGTCAAATTAATCGAAAGTACATATATGTGTATATATTTAATGAAGCTCAGTGAAACGTTTCGGCTTAACAAAATCCTCTTCAGTCACTACAAACATTGAACCAATCGAATGTAATTAAAATGGAAAAAGGCTTTCATATAATATAAACGATGATGCGTATAGAAGCACGCAACACTCAGCTCAAAATATAGAAAAAAAAAAAAAAATAAGTTAAATTACCAGGCATCAATTACAGTCTAAAATTTTTATTCGTATTCATCAATCGCTCGTAATGACAGGACATACCATAATCGATTGTTGAACGATGAATCATGCATGCGAAAACAACGCTTTGACAACAAAGGTCTACGTGCCGGATTTAGCTATGAAATAAAACTCCCGCATAACTAGCATACCTACCGTCATCCGCGGATCTTCATCACTAGCGATTTTAATTAAAGTTACTATCAAGTTGCACAGATATTCGCGTTTGATTGGCAAGTTTTAATTTGCCGGCGAACCCCCGATAACACGGTACCGGCCTCTAAAACCCACTCCTCGTCGTCCCTCGTTCCCTTCCACCGCTTGTTGCCGGCCTGCGTTGCCGTCACCCTCGCACCCGGCCTCTCTCGTTCGCTCGGTACGTTTCTCATTCCACTCGTCAATTTAATCAATGTACGCAAATTACAACGGTTGCCGAACCGTGAGTAACCAACGCGGACGCGATTACAACGTGCGATCTCGCTCGCACGTTGCGAGGTGGTGCGGCGAATAGGGGTGGAGGAGCGGCTCGACGGTAGTACGCGAACGTTGGGCGGTGTGTTCGAGAACGGAAAGCGTCGGTGGCGCGTCGCAAACGGTAACAAGCACGCTAACGCCGGGCGTCGACCGCAAGATCGCTACGTTCTCTATGACTGGATCCTAAACTGGCACCTGCGTCGCCGACACCGGCGTCGGCAAGGTCCGGGCTGGAGCCAGGTCAGCCGGGATGAGTCCCTGTTACACGCGTGTTTACAATGGCTCAGCCGCTCATGCGATTCATATCCGCTAACCACCACGTCGTGTCTCCTCCTCCTCCTCCTCCTCCTCCGCAACCAACCGATTCCTCTCTCGTTACCACTGTATGCGTACATACACGTGCAGCTCTCACACACGTATATACGTATATATTTCTCCCATATATCCCTGGTACTTTGCCTGTCCCCCTCCTCCCTTCTCTAACGGCAGGAATCTAGTTCGGCTCTGATCTGGCGAAAGTAATTAAACCTACCTACCTACCTACCTACCTATCTCGCGAGCCTAAGCCTAATTAATGTGTACCGACGTACCATCAGAGAGAGAGACCAGTCCAGACCCAGTGGTTTACGCTCGATAATACCTGGAGTTGCCGATCTGACAGGAATCAAAGGAAGTAAATATCATCTGGAGCAAATTGGTGATTGTGCTACAGCTCGGTGAGATTGCTCCACGAGTTCGATGCTTCGCCGAGCGGAATTATTACAGATACTTTAATTTCTTGGGGAAAAATATTATCTTGCTTCTTGCGCACCTGTCGTCTGCTTTGCGCAATCTCACTATGATATTATAGTAAAAGAACAAAAAAATGTTAGAAAGTAATACGAAATAACAATTTGTCATCTCTTCTGCAAACGAATATCTCGATTTTGTATCAATCCTTGTTGTAAAATAATACGTACACCAAAAATATAATAAAATATCTAATATTATCTCTCCACTGGTAATTGAGGTCTTTATAAAGGCACAATCAATATATTGATTATAAATTCTGATATATACATAAATTTAAATTTGTAAAAAATAAAATTCCATGTTGGTGGAGAGTTACATAATAATATTATAAAATGTGTAAATATTATATATTAATAGAGAATAACAAAATATCGCAGTAGTTTAGTATTCAATGTAGTAAGATCCTCGCGAATATTTATACGCATTGTTAATCGAGTATGTTTAAACTTTTCTTTGCCGTCGAGTTGAGCGCAACTCGTCTTTCGAATTGAAAACAGTGGTGCGCGGTCGATTTGCGCTGATGAACGACGTTCGCGGCGGGATAAAAGCCGTTTCACGGCGGGCAGTTCCTTTCTGATGAAAGATCCAAAGAGATCCGGAAAGCGAAGGGAGAGACAGAGAGCCGAAAGAGACAGAACGCGGGGGTCGAAGGCGGAGGGAAGTAGATCGTGATATTCCTCCCGTGAGGTTAATAATAGAGGCTTCTTGAGCGTGTACACAATAGAAGACACTCTGTCTGCTCGCATTTGATCCCCGTAACGAGCCGTGCGGCGAGCCGTGAGAAAATGCACGGAGAAGATCCGAGAGAGGCGAGAAAGGAGCCGAGCGGCGGCGCGACGGCGGGCGTCGCCAAGGTGACGATTCTTCCACATATACACGCGTATACACTTACAGAGAGAGAGAGAGAGAGAGAGAGAGAAGGAGAGAGAGAGACCCGGCGTACCGGGGACGACATTAATTATGATATTTAATCCCGAGGATACCGGGACGGCACCCATTGTTCGGCCAGCGCGAGAACAGGTGCAGACTGTGACACGCCGGTGTCGCCCGTCTTTTTTCTTCCACTTTTTTTTTTCCTCTTCCCGGCAAACTCGGTGAGCTCGCGTTCTCTCCATCACGCGTAAGCTTTCCGCTTCCCCTCGCATTTTTCTGCCGATTACGCTTTGCGAATCCATCGAGATGATGCCGTCCCGTCCGATGGATATTGTTCCGCCGCGCCGGCGGAGAAGTCGCCTTGGGAACTTGTTCTCCAAGGATTGACTCTGTGCGATTGCGAACGCCCTACGCCGTCTGTCAAAAGGAGCTTCGATCGAGTGCGAATAATTTCTCTATAGTCCGAGAACTCGTCGAACTTCCATTGGTGGAAGACTACTATTGAATTTCTTCTCTCTTGGCAAAGAATATTTTGCAGGAAAAAAAATATGTTCCTTTGAAGTATACATATATTGTCCGTTCTGTGTATTTCATCAAAGAATGCATTCCATATCGCCAAGTCTAGCGCGCGTATCAATCGCAGGCTATATCGATAGAAAAAAAATATACGCGTATTATTCGATCGTAATAGTCTCGGATGACTGCATGGCCGTGTTCCAAGAATCACTGCTAGCACTAAAAAATACATAGTTTACGTAACGTGCATTTTAGATTATCGGTACTACAATCTGAAAATAATTTTGTTAGACATCAAAATAATGATGTAGAGCTCCCAAATCTGTTACTGGAATATCAAAATTTGTTTTCAATATTTCTCATCACGCTTGAAATTTCTACAAAATTATTTTGATGATCCAAAATTAATTTCAAATCCGTATCTAGCTAAATGTTTAGATATTTCAGTAAAATTATTCTTTCTATTTCTTTGCAAGATATCACAGTCCATAACATTCTTTAACAGCGTATTTCTGTTCGATCTCTCCGCGCGATTAATAAGATATCTCTCGAAGATAACGAGAAAAAAAACGTTTATTTTTTAAAAAATAAAAGTTTCTAATTTACAAATCATTATAACGACATACGTATTATACGTTCCAATTTTTTTTTAAGGCAAATATAGAAACCATTGCTACAATATAACGCTTAAGGCGATCATTTAAAAAATGTTGTCTTGTTTCGATTGAATTCAATTCCAGCGGATTTTTGCTTTTCAAACATTGTCGCGAAACGTATTCGTTCACGTATCGCGAAAGAGAATTCAGAATATCGATTAAGAAGTCATTCGGAAAGCTGCATCGTAATGGCCGGGTCCAGTCAGAGGCGACGGGAACTGTATTCTTCGCAGCGAAACTGCTTGGCGGAACTGCCGCAACAGGACTGCATCCAATCGCCGGTTGAATGTCCGCAATTCCGGACGCCATTAGGCGGCTTATTATTTCGTTTTCCCGGGGCGGTATCGCGACACTAGCTTCACTCCAGAGGGACCGTTATCCGGATTCACGACGCCCGAGATCTGGACGGCATTGTATGTGTACCGGGAGAAAGAATGTAATCGAAAACAACTGCACAGCCAACCCAGGCGAGCTGTTTAAGGAAAGAAAATCGTTTTCAAGGCATTCCACCATCGCGGCCTAAGAACGGAGGCACGCAGACAGCGGAAATAAAATTCCCTGGACTACAGAGAAAACTAATTATATCGTAGCGAAGAATAACGATCGGTTCTTTCATCCAGCTATTACGCTCCATCAAGATGCTCTTCTTTGCAAATTTCCCGTTGCTATATCTCCTGTAACGATAGCAAGTGGCACATTCGTCTTCGCGTTGTTTCCGGCCATCATTAGATTTGTACTCGTGAATAAATTGCGCGGAATAATCCGGTCCGGAGAGAGCTCTTATATCCTAATTTACGCAGCAATGGCGGCGTTCCTGGGCGCCGCGGCGCGGCGAGCTAAGCCAGAACCATTGGTAAGAATTCCTTTCTTCGCAATGGTACCTGTCATCCCCACCCGTGTTTTTATTACGCTATTACCATCGGGCCGCGTCCAACCGTAAAATATGTTTTGTACGGCGCGTGATGAACGGTGTGCGAGCCAGAAGAAGGCGAGAGAGAAAGCGAGCGTGTGGGTCGCCGCGCCGCCGCGCCGTTCACGCAGGAGGGATAGGAAGGCTTTTGCCGGCTCCGGGGATGGAGAACCTATCCGTGGCGGTATCCTGGCTGGCTGTGCGAGGTCGCGACCACAATCTCTATAATGGACTCGCTAAAGTGTATCCAGAATCTAGGTTCTACGAGAAAACGGGATAGAGAATGGAGGGGAACAGACCCTTTCCGTTCGTAGCCGTACGCTACGGACGCTGCATTATAATCGCACCCCGACCACCTCGCCCCCTCTGCGCCCACCCTCCCGGTTGCATTTTATTCACAATGTGCCCGCATACGAGCCTGCACAATCGCGAATAAGGCGATAAGATGCCCCGCGTAAATCCCGCGTGTATAGCTAAACATGCATGAACTTCTCTCGCCGCATCTAACGTTACAAGAGCTTCGAAACGGCTCCCAGCGAGAGATATGGTCATTTATTTTCGCGTTTACGGACACAATCGCGTTTCGAAGCGTTAAATCATTTCGAAATACATTTGCGATGAAAATTACCGGTGCAACATGAATAGAGAGAAGAGAATTTGCAAAGAATCGTAAGACTGTAATTTAATAAATTATTATAATTGCGGGGAAGAGAGATAATCTTGACTGGTAGATTAATTTGCATTCTACGTAATTGTATGAATCGTGTATCTCTTGGTTTTGGATGTTAAGGAACGTTTTATTGTATACGGTTTCGGGGGGACGAGTCAAAGCGAAACATGCTAAAAAGAAGGTTTTCGTCGCGCAAGAACGACATTTTTTACTTCACAGCCAGCAATGTTGATGCGCCTGCTTCTTGCTATGTATACGTGTATCAGCTTCACCATTATTCTGCTGTCGATTCCTGACAAGATAGATGGTACCTTGATATAAGTGCAGCATCGCGTCCTCCTAGTTGCGTCTGGACGAGAAATATGGTTGCTAAGTGATCGATAAGTGTACGGACCGTGATGCCCGGCCATATGTTATGTTTTCGCCAACGTCCGTTCTTGTTTTCATTTTTCTTACCTTTCTCTTCGATAATAACGTCTATATTCTCTGAGGCATTTCTGGCGCACAGATATGGATACATTCACAGATATATAAAACTAAATCAAATACAGCTTTCATATTATGACCAAATCATACAACCTTCGAACGCGTTGTTATTGCACGTCTCCTTTTATAATATTTAATAAAATACATCAGATGTTATATATATATGATGGGATCTTATATTTTTATATTTATCGTCAGGTGGAAATTTTCTAGTTAAAGTTTGCCACTTGCGATATTCTCTTTTGAAGACTATACCAAATATCAGCTAGCAGGAGGCAATGTCTTGAACCATCGGCCGACAGTTGACTCCGCCGTTTGTTATTCTCTGATCGCATAGACAAATTCGATTTCCCCAAGTTCCGAACTAGCAAGAAGCATTCGTCACTGCGAATCTAAATTCGACGAAGTTTTTTCGTACCGCTGCACAATGACCTCATCCGAACGTCGCGTGACGTCTGGTAAAGTTTGGAATAAAGAAGACGATAGGCGGGAAAAGAGCGAAAAGGCAGAAGGGGTAGACGCGGGGCAAGAAGTAGATTGATTCCTAGCCCTGTCCCCCGAAGACAATTTGTACTCGACCTCGTACTCCACGATCGTCTCTTTCGTTCGCTCGTGAGCGGGAAGTAAAGCCCGACTCTTTTTTTTCCATCTGGGGCAGCCACCTCTCGTTCCCACCTCACCGCAGGTCCATCGCTCGTTTCGTCTCGTACGAAAGTCGGATACGGGGCGACGTGGAATCGTGGGATCAACGGGGAGAGACGTTTCATCCCTCTCACTCTCTTCCCTCTTCTTCCCCCTCCTCCCATGGAGACCTACGAGACGGCACATCGCGAGACTTACCCTCCGACACCGCGGTCATTAATCACTCGACGGTAGCACCGTCACCGTGGCTCTGAAAACGGTGGCTTCTTCATCCCGATCTGGATGATCAAACTCGCCGCCGAAACGCCGGTAAAACGGAAGAAGAGAAACGCGAGCGCAATCTGCCTAAGTGATCCCGGGTCGGCTTTTCCGATGATGCCATCGCATTTGTCGCGATAATTTGATATGTAAATACAGCATATCCCCCCATGAAACGTGGCGTACAAAATGTTATTTCTCGACCCTCGCGGGAACGCATCACGCGCGTGTGTTATCATGCTTCTTTAAATATTCTTGAATTTTCGCAGAACGGTAAATACCATTCTTTATAATAATATCATATTGTCAACAATATCAATAGGTATCGATAAAATATATTGTTCGTGGTGCTTGGGAAAACCTCAAGTCCCCGTAGAGATAGAAACGCGATGTGCAATTGCAGAAATAATATGTTGTAAAATTGAATATTTCAAATTTTAAAATCATAGTGAAATTAACGACACACAATGTATGTTTTCTTACTGGATTGCTTGCGTTATAAGTAAATTGTTAGAATGGCATCACACAGAAGGCACAATTTCTAATATATACCTATAGTAAAAAAGAACATTTTGTATTTGTCAGAAACGGTCCACACAAGCCTTGTTAAAATTTTCTATGAAATTAATATTGAACGTTTCTTAATATCAGAACAATACAATTTATGAATGAGCGAACAAATAATATAAAAATATTTCTTAAAATGTAATTCTAAAACATAAATCAATAAAATGTAATAATTTAATACACATTATAACTATTAATTTTAACAAAGAAATATGATTGCGTAAAATTGTATTAGTGTTACGTTTTTGTATTAATTTTTTACATAATACTTATGTAATTTTTTAATAACGTATTCGTCTTGTATTAAATTCTTCAATTGTGTGATTTACTAAATAGAAACAGTCAAGTAAGGAAATATACATCGTACGTCGCTGGCTTAAGAGACTCGAGAGATTAAGACGTAGTTAAATCCTACATTGGCGATAGAGATTGCATTTTTTAAAGCGTTAAACCACCAACGGTGGCCATTTCTACTCTGCGATTCAAAAATTGAGAAAAACTTCAGCATATGCAAAATTCGTATTCTCTCGTTTCTGAAAACAGGAAGACGAGTAAAACATGGTATATTAAAAATTGCGCGATTTAGAAAAGAATTTTCATCAAAATTGGCAATTAACGCGTCATTATTTCTAACACGTTTGACGATCAGCGAATACATATCAAGAGAATTGGCGGGGATTTCATATTCCAATAATAATGGATTCTGAAAGAGATGGAAACTCGAACAATACTCGTACTTTTAACGCGACACGATTTCAACCGGGCGTACGATATGAATAAAGCGCAAGATATCGACTGGTGATCATAAAGAAAGGACCTTTCATTTCGGTCGAAACAGGCCATTACTCGAAACTTGCCCCGCCCTCGGGAGCACAAAGTCGTCGGTGAACATAGCGCATCCTTCCGTGTAAGAAAGAGAAAGACCAGAAGAAGCGAAAGAAGCTTCGGCGGATTAATTAAGTCTCTCCTAACGGTGTAGACTTCCCTGTCGACTTTTCTCATCCTCGTACCCCTGGCTCCTCCCCCTCTTCCGAATCCGCTTCTCCTGTTCCTTTCTGCGCACGTCGATGATTTTCCTTTTTTTTTTCTTTTTTTTTTCTCTCCGTTGCTCCTCCATTTAGCCATTCCAGAACTCGGACCCTCCAATTTCGCGCTACCGCCTTTCGAGCATTTAATATTTAATTCGAGCACGCGAAAGGAAAGCGACGGAGTTTTCTGGCTTCAGGTCGACTGGCTATAACGGATGAAGCAGGAACGCCGGCGTCGCGGACTGCTCTATATGCCGTACGCCGCTTCCTAACGTCGCCTTTAACGAGTCGACAAGTACCTTCGGCAAGTCACCTTTCGCACGCCGTCACTTCTTAGGCCGGTAGGCGCACTTTGCATTCCAAGGAGCGTTCCTATGAGGGGGTGGGGATGGTTCCAAGCATCGTCGAGCAGTCGTCAGTCGAATGACGTTAGAGAATTTGGAGAATCGATTCAGAATTCCAAGTCCTTTTCAAATCTCGTATATAGGAAACGAGGGCGTGTTCTCCCTTTAGCAAAATCGCGCGATATTATCCGGACCAATGGGGAGTTAATTTCATTACAGATACAATTGATCATGTGAATTTTGCAAATGAACATTGATAATCTACTGAGTGCAGCAGTTTTCAAACTCTGAGTATAATTGACTAATATTATTTATCGTATCGAAGCAATTTTGCATCAATATAAACAAAAAATAAAAAGCGTCCTGTCTGTTTTCATTATTTAAATTAAATATTATGATAAAGCGTTTTACATCTTCGATTATGTGCACGGGATTTTAGATGAGCGATTACATTTAGGTATATGTCGGTGTGATCTTGCAATAACTGAAGCGATATCGATCGTGAATTCTCAGCTAACATACTTTCTTCCCTCGACCGAGAAACTCCGCGAGAAAGCGCAGTCGAAGAGCTGATGAAAATAATCAGATGCGTTTAAGAAAACGACGAACTCTCTCATTGACGATTGCTCCTCCGGAAAAGAGTCGACCGTAAGAATCCCGAGTGAACCGGCTTCATTCTCGCGCTCGCGCGTAAAAGTCCATCGTTTCTTTCGCCCTCGTTCTCTTTTTCTCTCTTCTTCTACGTTTTCTCTTCACAGTGTTTAGACCCTCAACGATTCGCGGGAAAGCTTTACGAGAATCAGACGAAGAAACTCGAGCGAGCTCGCGGCTCTTGAGTTTTAACAGACTTTCATTAACGCTTCGACGATCTGTGAGAGCCTCTTTTCAAGAGGTGTCAAGTAGGAAACATTTTGTAGCGAATCAACGCCCAAAAATTAAACCTACTGCGTCTTATTTACGCGGTTCGATCGAAGAACAGACGATTTTCAACGCTATTGAACGGTATATAAAACTAATCGATCCGTTCGCGTAAATTCGTCATAGAATACAACGGAATTATTTTATCGTAATAATTTTAAGGCCTGCTTCTTCATTTTCTGGTTAACTTGTGGTTTAGATTCAATTTTACTTTACATTGATGATAATGTAAAAATTGTAATTTTGTAGCTATGATTAATCGCTAAACTAACGATTTTGTAGTGATAACTATAAATGTTATTCACTATAAAATGACTTTAATAATTAGCTATAGATGGGAAAATATAATTCTTACATTATTGGATTAAGCCTAATTACAAGTCAGCGAATAAAAAACCAGGCTAAGAGATGTAAAACAAAATTGAAAATTCTCAATCACGAGGGACAAATTTGAGTGCAGCGTAATCGTCGCCTCATCGTGAACGAAAATAAATATTCACCGGGGACGTCGACGCTCGGTAAGAGGATCACCGGCACTTTGTAATAATGATTCGTGCAAAATCGACGTAATCCCTTATGTAATATCCCAGCTGTCGCGACCGAAGTGTTAAAATTCCTGCGTCCCAGCCAGCGGACCCAGCCAGCCGTAGCCCGACGCCGGAAACTTCATACATTTTCCATGGTCCGCTGATTCCCGGATTCACCAACGCGCATTATCGCGCTGATGGCGGCTACTTCCACTCCATCTCTGTACATGGCACCCCCGTCTACCAGCGCGCCGCCGGTGTCTTTGTCCTCATATTTCCAAATCCGATGCTTCGAGGGGAGGAGGGGAGGGGAGCGGGGGAGGGGGAGAGGGAAACGGCAAAAACCATTGGACAGTGCTTTATTTCGCGGTATAATATCGGAAGCATATTCCGGACACGGTACAGCGACGATAAAATATCCTAGTAATTCTAACACAAACCGTTTGGAATTTTTATTTAATCACCATCCGTCAAACATTTCCGCGCGCGTAGTGAGAAAACCAAGATTTGTTTTAGTTATCTGCTTTTTAATCACGCGTTGATAGATTTCATCAACGTACCGTATTTTACTACAGAATATAATAGCAAATATTCCTTTATAAAAATCATCTACGAGCAATTATCGAAAGTAGTAAAATTTTAACGAGTTTGACATTCGATGTAAAAATACGTTTTGCGTTGACAATCGTCAGATTTCCCAAAGATATAGAGATCGGGTTTTTCCACAATTGACATTTAAATCTGATTTAATTTAAAAACATTACATTGATTTTAATTATCGTTATTTAATAGTAACTCGAATACATTATAATGATCTCGTAATGCTAATAAAGTTCAGGAAGTTTATGAACTTCCAGACCGATCGTGTCGTCGTTTTCCCAACGGAAGAGTGCTACACTCAATTAAACTTGCTCGAAATCAAGGCTGGGACCAGCCGGCCGCACCGGCATCAGTGCGATGGCACATCTCATTCGTAAATTCGCTTTTTGCGCGCAGCGTGACGCGAATAATTTTCCAACGACCCTTTGCGCCGTCGGTCTCTTCCTCCCTCGCCTCCTCCGAGCTCGGATCGATATTTGTAATTTATCATTTGTATGCAGCGCGATAGAGAGCAGCCGACGTGAAGACCTCCACCGATGCGTCCGTTTCCAAGGAGAAATGATCCGCCGATGTCCTTCGAGGACTCCACAGGGAACGAGGCGTGAAATGCACAGGACGAGACGGAGAAAAAGAGAAAGATGAGAAAAGAGAGGAGAGAATGCGGAAGACGGAATTTCTGTTTCACGTATCTGAAAATCGCAAGGGATACGCCACACGGTCTTCTGCCTTTGCCCGGCAACAAAAAAAAGGAGCTTAATTTCATTAGCCATTCGCATCGAGACAATGCGACGTATTCGGGGAACATCTACGCGGGTACCGAGAGGCGAATTAAATAAACGCTCGTGGGGAAGATATCCAAGCACCGGACGCTATTCGAGAGAAATGCATTCGTGCATCTCTGAATTCCCCGAATGTCGCCGACCCTTTCACGTATTAGTCCACGTCACACGTATGTTTCTATGTAGCTAACATATTTAGAGATTATTATTTTAATCGGCAAGTCTACATATTTTCGCAAATTAATTGCAATACGGAGATCTTTTTATCTATATACACGGGAAAGTATCACTTCATTGCTAGGAAAAATAATTACAGCTAAATTACTTTCTTTCAAGTAATAGTTATCTTTGACAAAGAACATTTTCTTGATAATAATCTTCAAATACCTTTATTATAAATTCGAGAAAAACTCATTAATGTATGTACTCAAAACAAAAGAATTCTTTTAAAGAATATTATAAAATTGATAGTCGAAGAAGCGACTTTACATAATAAGCAAATCGAATTTGTTTTAATTCAATCATCTTGATTGAAGTATCAAATTTACTAAGATACAGAATATAATTTGAATAAATTCGATGCTTGTGATGAACTTGTAATAGACTCGCGCGGATATACAAACTTTTGGAACAAGTAATTATTATTTGCACACAGTATGTACGTTTCTGTATATATATATTCATTTCACAATTCATATCAAGCTCATGCACATGAGCTTACCGAATACATTATCGTCGAGGACGCAAGTAGCGAATACGTTTATCGCGATGCGAAGCGACTTCGCGCTCAATATGGTCCGCGACGAAGAAATTTCTCCGACGCGACGCGACGGCTAAATCGAGACATCGTCGCGAACAACATACGACAGAGCGTGCACACGTGTACAGGCCGTTCGTTTCTCCTTTCGGCGTCTCGAGAGCTGAACACTCTAGTCGCTCAATTTGTATGTTAATTCGCGAGTGTTTGTCGGGCAGCGGTCCGCTTAATAATGTCATGTTTATTCAGCGATGATATCGCTGTGGGCGCCGTGGCGCGCGCGACATACTCGCAATCGGTGTCACCGGCTACTCGCACCCTTCGCGTATGCGGACATGGGACGAAAAAAAGCTAGCCCATAATTATATCCCCTTTTTCACCCTCACGCAACATCGCCAGGCGGTTTCGTACAAAAATCGCCGCGCCGCTGGTTCTCGTTTGCATAAATACGGCACTGTCGCCGTACGATACATACGTGGTGAGATAAAAAGTCACGCACGAAAAGTAAGAATAATGGCCGCCGCCGTGGATCTAAAGCGAGCTGGCATTATGACAAAACATGAGAATGATATTTATTTAATTGCCGGACGTTACGCGCTCGTTAAACGTATTAACGGCCGTAAGTCGCCAGTGCAGTCGACAACGCATGGTGAATTCCGCCGCGCGGTGGACGGTCCCCGCAATCAGAGGATAGCTTCATTTCGCGACTTCATCAATTTTTATTAGGATCACGAACACGCGCGTTCGTTTATATTCCCGCGAACGAATAAGCGCCTAAAATTCGATCAAATGGACATTCATATAAAGTGCGATACAACGAGGGCATCTATATTTATTACTGTCGCATGATGTACCGTATCAGAACCGCGATATTAAGCCGAGCGAGAAACGCCTTACGACGGAATCGAACGTGACCTTCGGCGCGTTCAACTTATTCGTCCTCAGATCGATAGCACCGATGATCAGTGGAAAATTCTAGTCGGAGTACAGCAGGAGCGGATGGAGCGTCGTCGTTCGCTTCTACCGCAAACAATCCAGCGGGCGTTCGACCAATCCCAATCCCTTTTTTATACTCGAGCGTAAACCCACCTGATCTAGAGCGGAACCAATGAACTCTATCCGGCGCATCACTCCTACCAATCTACATCCCCCGCAGCTATCAAAGCAGGATTCTCCTTTCCCTCGCAACCGAACGCGAGCTCTGTCTGTCTGCTTGCCTGCCTGCCTGCCTACCGGCAGCATCCTCTCTCGCGTTTACACACGAGAGAGGGTAGTAGGTACTGGAGCGAGTCGAATTACCCGACGGGCGCGTCGGGCTTCTGGTACCGCAGGCTTCAATCCATTCGTCGCTCCGTCCATCCACCTCTCGCGTCCCATCCTACCGCTTTTTCCACCCTCACTCTTCCTCGTTCTCTGACGAGAACAGCCACCGAATGCGAACCGTTGAATGTCCGCGGAACACTCTTGTGCGCGAGCGACCACCCGTAAAAATGCGAAAAACAAGAACTCTACCGTATATATTGGATTCCGCAATTCTGCGACGCGTCGCTCGTCGTCCGGTTCCGCGCAACAATTATCCATCTCGCCGTCCAATGGGACCGAAGTTACTTCCGTCGCTTGAAATTCCGTGTTGTACGACGGTAATTATGGCAATCCGCGCACGCGAGGGACCGACGCTGTAAATAATACGTACAGGGATACATTTATTATGTAGACTTTCGTCGAGTGTGCCGTGTTACTGACGACTTCCGTGGGAGAATAATGAGAGAGAATTGAATGATCGATCGGCTCTCAATAATGTACATGTCCACGGTTGACAATAACGAACGAAATGTTTTTTAAGGCAACGACGACGATTGGCTGTAAGATGAATCAATATAATGTTCTATTTATTGTAACGAGAAGAGAGGAGATTTTCTCTTTCTCTTTGATTCGCTCAAAGATAAATCAGCAATCTTACGAAAAATATAACGATGTTCTTTATATTTATTGCTTCGCGCCGTATAAAAAGAATCGGTAATCATTCATTAGGTCTAACATTAAAGAACTATCTCTCTCTCTCTCTCTCGACAGAATTCATTAATGTTACATTTCGCTACATTAGTTGACATATCGTGCGACGCTGTAGATCGAAGGAAAATTCTCAACGCCTGTAATTAGTGCCAGCAATAAATAATTTCACAACGACACATAGACACATAGGACGCGTAATAAGGCAACTATGTTATGAACATCGCAACTCTCTTCGACGGATACGTGTTGTCGTAAAATACACTACGTTACTCGTCATTACAAGTTTGTAGAATGCGTTGAGTTAATTAGCGAGGACTTTGCCGCTGTCTCTTCTATGAATCTTCGAGCCGACGGTACAGAAACATGAAAGGAGCGAGAGTACGATAGAAGGATAGATGATGGCTAAGGACACTTTGTCCCGAAGTTTCGTCGCTCATCCAGCAAATCGCCGCTCCATTCACTCGCCCGCTTGCTTTCTCTAGTTATACAAGATCAAGCCGAAACGTTATATATTCATTAACCCTCCGCTAGTTTTATTTCTCGCGCCGCGTAGGGACTACCGTTGGACAATTCCCCTCTCTCCGTTGGTTGGCAGCGGTTTATGTCGTTGGACCGTATTATAAAGCTCTTCATTACACTAACTCGAGTCGGATCTTTGTAAGGAGAGATAGGTACCCATTCGTCCCTTTTTATCCTCTTCTTTCATTCGCACTCTCATCGTCGTCGTCGTCGTCGCCTAAAAGGAAACGAGCCCGGGCTCCGCGGCTCAAGGCGAGAAATCCTTGATTAGTTCGCCCAGTCTCTCTCCTTCCTGCCACCTTTCTCTTCTCGCAAGAGATACGATCTTCTCGCGAATTTCTGAAGTATCATGTTTCCTTTCGTCTCGCCCCCGTGAGACTCGATCCTTTGATTCTCCAAGAGCCTTTCAACATCAACTCCTGCGAAAGTTCACTACATACGATGGTACGACGCCTGTATATATGACGGTTTAATTACATTCCATACCCGCGCCGAGATAAAAAAAAATTCACATATATCTCGACAAGAAAACAAATCGCGATCAAATATTATATATTTATTATATATAATTAGATAGAGCGGGACTCATCAGTTTCAACTTTAAAGTAATACGGTAGCAACCTATATATGTTTGCATTATAATTGCTTCTTGAGAGCACAAGTAAGTACAACCTTTAAATAATCAATATGCGCTGTTCAGAAACGTAAATCTTATCGTGAGAAATCGACGAAAAAGCTCCGCTCTACCCTATATTTTATATACCGATGCTGCTTATACATATTGTGGAAAGCTGTTAACAACTTCTGAATATTCAGCAATTTATAAACTGTTTCTTACCTCTTTCGTGTATACGTGGCAAAAATGTTTCCACTTATTCGCACCCTCAAAATACGAAACATAACGTCGAGTGCGCTCTTTTCACCCGCCTTCGCGATCACGAACAGCTTCCTTCGATTTCTTTGACTCTTTTTCTCTCTCTCTCTCTCTCTCTCTCTCTTTCGATATTATTGAACATACACAAAGGTCTTCTGTGTATTTCTTTCTTTGCCGGCATGGCATAACCGTCACGTCTCGTACATAAGTTCGACGTTGGCGTCGCAACCAGCGTGCCGACCTAGTCGCGAGGTTGCCGCAGTTGATTTCAATCCACCGTTTCTCCCCGTCTTCCCACCATCCCTAGCAGTCGCTCGAGCTACCAACCCTTATTCCTATCCGGAGGAGATTTCAATGGAAAGTTATAGGAAATTCACGGTGGCGGCGACAAGAGCCGTCGGTGTCGGTGAGAGTCAAACTGGTAACGTCTGCGAACCATTGTCGAGCACGCCTAGCTGCCGACAGTCGAATGCCGACACTCGACACCGACAGACGCCGACGACGACGACGACGACAACGGCGACGATGGCAAGGACGGCATATTGTACGATCCAGCTGGCTGAGAGATAGTGAGGAACGCGAGGATTGCGCCAACCGAGAACCATAATCTAAGATTAGAACCCACCACCATCTACCTGCCTAAACGAAGGAATGCAATGAGCATAATCACAATGTAATTTCACTCACAATGTAAATTCACTCACGATGATTCTGATTCTTTTATTGTTCTAAATACGATCTAATAATGATTTTTTTAAAATACTATTATATTGTTATAATTATGATACGATTTGATAATAATTTTTATGACAAGATTTTTTCTTGTAATTATTTCGTCATTCAGAGTTTGAAGGCAAACTCAGATTAAACTCATGCTTTTCTTATTAAATTGTTACTCTTTTTGAATCTTAAGTATAACTTAATCTAAATTAATCAAATTCTATATTCTGTTATTGAATTCGATGGGCAGCTTTCCCAATCATTCACGTCTGGCAAAAACTCTTTCGTCCCCATGTATAGCTTATGGATTAGTTTAGGCGCTAAATAGGCGAATTTTTTTTGTGTGCGTTTAAATAATTTCTTCTGAATATTGCATACTTGAAACGCAACAATGTGTCGAAGATAAAGATGAAACCACGCGGTTCGTTAATTTTACCTCTCAAGAAATTCAGTCTGAGCTGATCGGGATACGTATTTCCTTCGTGTAACGATGCATTGTTGAATTAATGAAAATTCATTCTTCGCCAATAATTATACTCTCGCGGGCGCTCCGAGCGTGAACCAGCACGCCGGCGGAAACCGATCAACGGTCGGAGGAGAGGCGACGGGGGTGCTGAGCCATAAGGATATGCAATCAAGCCCAAAGTAAGCGAGTTAATTTACGTGGAGTGTGCACTCTCGCCACGAAACTTGCTCCGTGCGCGGCGCTAGTAGAGATACTCTTCGTCGTTGGAGAAGTTGTACCATCGAGATGTTACCGCGTTCGTGAGAGAGCGAGAGAAATTGAGAAGAGGGGTAGAGGAGAGTTTTGGCGAGGATGGTGGGCACGCAAGGAGAGAGTGTGAGAGGCGGACCGCGCACCCTCTGTCATCTTTCCCTTACTGCGGTGTACTTTCGCCGTTGGTTCCCTCCGCAAGGCGACAGGGAGTACCAAGATGCCTCGAAACTACGCGCTTCACCTTACCCCATTCCCTGCCTACTCCGTATACCCTCTCGAACTATCGCAGTAACTAGCAGTGCCTGTAATAGCGTCGCGCTTCCACCGTAAAGTGACGTCTTTCGAAACCCAATTCAGGAACCCAGTCGCTTCTAATGGGGCTCCGATATTACGAGAGTGGTGCCGCGCACTGATTCCTCGAGCACCGAAATCACCGGGGTGGAGCTCCCTTCGCGCGCGCTCTGTAAGTCTCGCTAGAAATTCAAATCGACGAACCACGAAGAGGTCGACTCACGGGGAGAATCCTCGACTGAGTTATTATACCTTTATTCATCCGTTCAGACTCGTCTCGTCTAGATTCACAATCATGTTCCTCCTTCGTGCATAACGTGAAATTTAAGATTCATATTTTTGAAAAAAATATCTATAACATATGATATACATATATATATATTTTTTTCATGATTTATCATGCCATGTTAACGTTTAGATAATTTGTACTTTAGAGATTTTAGATAGCAAATTTCTTTCTCGCAATTTTTTTACATTATATAGTGACATCAAAGTGTGGCAACCCAGAATTTATATTGTATATAAATATATTGTATATGCATATATGGGGAATTACAGTCGCTATATCATCCTTCTTCTCTTTATATACAGTTAATGAGCCTTATAGAAGATTGTGCTTCTAAGATTATACGCCTTTTACGCGATTAAATAATTAAACGCACGAGCTCCTGGCGCGGGAAGAGCTCGTGGATTCATTAATTTTTAGAGGCCACTGCGGCGCAAGTGCACGAAGCGGTAAAGTAAGAACGAATCGAGAGAGCGAGGGGATGTTTTGCGCGCGATTGCATTTACCGCGGACGTAGCAACAACCACATAGCGAAGAGCCAGGCGGGCTTGAATGGAAGCCGGCGCTCCGTGTGCTTAGCACTCGTTCTCGAGTGGCTCGCAATACGCGGAACTCCATCTCGCCGACTCTTCATCTCGAAACGCGCGCTACACCCTATAATACACCGACCGGTCCCGCCATCAGCTGCAGCCCCCATGGCACAAACATCCGACCGCACAGCACTAAACAATAAACTATTTCCCTCGTGTACTCTCAACTAGCTACAGTCGTGTTTATCTGGGACGTGCAGTCTCTTCATTATCCACCGACGTAGCTCGCGTCGAAGTTTCGAATGTTTCGAAGGGATCGGAAGACGTAAAACATTGTCCTTCACGACTGTGTTAGGATCGACGTAGACAAAACGTTTCGAAAGCTTTATTCTAATGGTGAAAGTTGGCACAATGTTCTTCTCTACTGCTTGCTTCGGCATTAAGATTTATAACTTTTAATTCTTTAAAAATATCAGTGGACACATTAAAAAAGAAATTAAATATTAAAATTATTTTATATCAGATAAAAATAATTTTATGACAATATTTTTATAAATGATTTCTTTGTTTGTTTTAGGTAAGTTGGCAAGAGATAACTAACAATCATGTCAAAAGGAACCGCAGTAAGATGCCATGTGATAAGAATCGATCCTGTCAAGGTTTGAAAACAATCATTCTCTTTTTTTTTTATATGATATACGAGATTCTAAAAATAATCTGTCAACTGCTTTTTATTTCAATAAATAATGTCCTTGCGGGTTAAATATTAACGCATTAATTGCAAAAACAAAATTTATATTCATCATACTTTAACATAATTACAAATAATCATATAAATGTGATGTATTTAAAAGGGACGTACAATTTTGCTGAAATAATTTACTCATTTTAATATCCAATGCTCTTTTCATGCAACTATCTCCAATTTCAACATTCCCCTTCCATAGATCTAAGTTAGTAATCGGAGACACTGCATTTAGCTCAAGTTCATTAATTACAAAGCCGTGCTGGAATTTCGCGCACGTTTCCGGAATACGTTCCGTGACTCGGCGACCGCTTCATCCATTATCCTAAGGACAAATTTGTTTTCCGATACAAATACAGATACTGCCGACGAGGGAGTAAAGTATGCGGACGGGTCAAAGTCGCCGCCGCGACAAAGCGCGTTCGGGATGACTGATTAATGAACGGTTCGTTGAAACTCTTGAGATAATATAATGACAATTATTCCTTGTGTTTTTGGTACTCGGACGATTATTAAAATACAAGCTGGTTGATTTTGAATACCGGCAGTCGTCGCGACTACGAGAGCACTTTCTCTCTTACCTTCATGTATTATACAGACCTATTTTCCAAGATGCTTTCAGAACACGAAAGATTAATTAATACACGCATCTTACACTCGCGCAAGAGGAAAGACCACATCCTCCGAAACTTCCTAGAAAATCACAATCGACGACCGTAACCATCACCGAAATCATAACGGTTACACAACCGTACGCAGACTCGCTTCGAGAAAGACGTCGTAAGATTGAACGCGGAAAACAGCTTATATGGAGAGGTGAAGAGCGCGCTGGGAAGCCATTATTGCGGGATTCGGAATATAGGATATGATTATTAAGTGAGAACCGCCTCTCACGGGGAGACGATTACGCGGTCTCCGCGATAATAGCCGCTTGAATGGGCTTCATTAAGACTTCAGGACGGCCTGTGTCTTACCGTGGTACACTCACACGCGACGCACACGCGTACCCTATGCAAAGTCTTTACATATGTACACACGCATACGTGAACTTTCGCGCCTTCAGCCCGCTAGCTCTCACAGTCGACGACGATGACGGCAACGACAACGACGACGACATAGGTTCTATGAATGTTTAAATGGCCCGGTCCTTTCCCTGAGCTGCGCAGTCAGGTAGCTCGCACCAGCTGCAGGCTTCGACGATAACGAGATTACGGCGTCAGCGCGAACGAGCAGCCAACCTTTTCAGGGTATAGATGACAATATAACGTGCAGAATATTCGGTTTAACAAAAAGGATGCGTTGCATGATGCGGCCGGTAGTGCGAGAATCGATAAATGTAAAAAATTTTCGACGCTACACGATCTCGATTAAAAGCTTTCAGTGGAGATACTGGATTTCGAGTCATAGCAACATCGTGAAAAATTACTTTCTATAAGTTCAAACGACTACATTTAACGTTAAATGCATACGACGATAAACGTTACAATACGCATTGCGGAAGCTCCATTGAACTTAGAAGTAGAAAACGTATCTTTACAATAAATTAGAACATTTGCTATTAATAATAATAATTAATAAAATAATTCTAATATAATAATATTATAAAAGGGCCAAAAATGAGCATGTTAATGAAATCTAAATCTATACCGTTCGAAAAAAATGATGAGGAACAGTATGTTATTCACGAATGAGCGTTTTAGAATTTAGACCAAAGTGGCTAATGGCGATGATATATAACCAGCATAGGATCGAAACGCTGGAGAATAGGCAAGAACGGAGCAATTGCATACAGAACTAACTCCACTCCACGGAGGCCGCTTTAACGGCGCATCACTTATGTATCGCGCGGCCTCTGACTTACAAAGCGATCCCCCGAGATTTGCAGCAGCAGCAACAGCAGTCGCCGCCACGTTTAACTGCACTATACGAAAAGAACAACCTGTCCCGAGTTATCGTCGGTACGTGTGGATCTTACGTATGATTCACCTGTTGAGCAGTATTTTAATGACACTTTGTCAGAATATTGTTAACATTTATATTTCAAATTTAATTTCCAATTCATTCACAGTCGTGAGATTTTTCAAAGATACGAAACCCCGATGATTTAAAAGTACAGACGATTTAAATTTTCCTTGATAGTACAATGTATTATTGCTACAAATTGAAGTAATTTTTTGTATATTAAGATTCATATCAAATATTTAGAATTTTTATTTGCCCTAACATGTATATAATATATACTGATTACAAAAAAATTTACAAAACGATATGGGAATTGTTGGAGAATAAAGTTGATCATTTTTATGCAGTTCGTAATTCATGAGAAAATTAATAAAGATAATAACGGCAGCGATATAATTGCGAAGTGTCTAAAAAAAGATTTCACATTATTGATTAGCACAAAAGATGTCGACAATTGAAACGCTCGATTAAAACAAAGGGGCTTACGTAATGCGCGAACATTGAAAAGGATTTAAACTGCACAGAAGGTATCACTCTAGGGGGTAGGATATTCAGAAATATCCTTTCCCAATTATCCAAGCCGCGTCAGATTTGGCTTTTCAGACCAGACTTGGCCAAATTGGGACGTGACATCGAACCACGTCGACCGATTAACTAAACGAAATTCTCTCGACAAAACCGATCAGAGAAGAGCGACTCTCATTGGTTCATAATAAATTGGAGGGCGTTTCAACGTGTCCAACTCTATCGGTGCGCGGGACATCACAATCAAACTGATTTTTTTTCTCTTTCAACAACGAGACAGCGATCCTTTCCTCTCGCACAAGCGACTTCATTGTTACCGATGAACGATTCGTACTCGTATCCATTCTGCGCTCAAGTATGCTACGCGTATGTCATGTCTCTTCACCGCAAATTTCGAAATCTCGCTATTCATCGATTTATCGTTTTCGCGAATAATACAAGTGTCGAACGCTTATTATTCATCACCGAGTATCGATTCGCGGACTCGTAACTCGCGCGTGACGAACCGCGGAAAAGCCGCACCGCTATGCAATATTCGCGTAATCCCTCCTGTTCGCATAAATGTTTATTCGGCTGTGAGAGATTTACTGCGACAAAATAGTGGCCGCTGCCGTTAATAGAGAGGATTAGCGAGGATATCGCGCGTGTTCTATCTACAACTTAAAATTCCAACTATGTCAGACAAAATCTGTCCTCGTATTTTCGTATCAGAGAAAGGAGAAAGGTGTACCGCTCCGAGCAGCGGACGCAATTTCCAAATTGAGCTCGAACTAGGTACAAGCAAGGCGGACAGGACGCAGGTTTCACCGGCAGGCTTGGCAGGGAAGTAAACTCTAACTCAATCGACGACGGTTTAGGAAGTTTAACTAGAGCCAGCTATCAACGTCCGTCCGAAACCTCGTCTCCGCGACGTTATCCGAGAGAGAGTTCTGTTATATACATGCAGACTACGCAAAAAAAGAGGCATTTACACTTTCGAAATCCGCTCAAGAGAAACAAATAGCTTGATTTGAATTCTCCTGGCACACAAATCAAGGCCACGGCGGCGTGCCAGTTGGTGTACCAACACGTGCCGTAAACTCGAAATAATTGCAGGCTTCTTTGTATCGATCAATTTATTTAGCCATGTTATTAACGAATTAATAGTATAGTAGAGTTGAATGTATGAGTAATTGCTGTCTTTAATTATTTCGACCTATTATACATGACGTTAAGCCGAAGTGCCGAGGCCTTTGCTATACATGACGCTGTCTGAAACCGCAACCGTGTTAGTTCACATTCAATATGAATTGCGTATATTGCGGTTATTGTCTTTCGTAAAATGCAGCACGCAATGTCCTCGATTAATTTGACGACACAATTTTAGGAGTAGTGACATTTTGAAATTTCGTGAAATTCGACATAGTTTTCACTGAAATTTTACACGTATATGGTACCTCGTCCGGTGCCATTTTTATAATTGTTAGTGATAATCGCTAAACTCAAAATTTCGTTAAAAAAATATGGTGCATGATAGAGGTCAACGATGGAGGGGATGCTTTTTTCACCTCGAGGATGAACTACGATATGAAACAGGTTAGCGTCCATAAAGAAGACGTGCCAGAGACACAGAAGCAATTTTAGCGCGTAGTAGAATTCATATACCCACCTGCGGACGTATAAAAGCGAGACGGGTGAAGCGAGCCGAGGCGTTTTCCGAATAGCGCACACCGTATAAAAGAAAAGTAGCATGATTGAACTGTAATGACGGTACTTTCGCGGTGCGCGCGGCAGGGTGGAAGAAGAGAAAAGAGAACGTATCCTCGAAATAAAATTGCAAGGGAAAATAACAAAAGGGTAAACGCCAAAGGAAAGGAAAGAAGGCAGCTTTCATATCTCTTCTCGTGCTTCTTCGTAAAATTACGTGGAAATAAAACAAAACGCGCGCGCGGGCACCAAGTCAACGTCAATGATGATCGTGTTCGTCAAGAAGGATATTTTAATAATTCTCGACACTATGTGTATCTAAGGAACGGCGCGCATGTACACGCTGCAGAAAAATATATATTTTCTGCAAGCGCGGACGAAGGTGGACGTAGTGACGTTTACGAAGCGGAGTTTATTTCGTAAAGAGAATCTACCTTGCATTTCCTCGCCTGCCACGGAGACATTTGCGAAGCGCGACCTTTTCTTTGGTCTTTGCGAGGCGGAAACCGTTTGGCGTGTGTGTGTGTGTGTGTGTGTGTGTGCGCTGTGAATGCACGTCGTAAACGTATACGGCTGGCGCGTGGAAAGGCGTGTGCACACCTGACTGTTTGTGGCACCTCCTACCTGCTTCTTCTTTGAGCAAGACAAGTCGTTATGAAATAAGGCCATCACCCCTCTCTCTCTTTCTTCCTCGCTTCCCGAGAGTGTCCCCTCGCGCGCACACGTGCGCAAACGTTCGCATACCGACCTCTTTTATCTCATATGCCTCTCTCGAGCCCCTACTTACGAGCACTTAGAAGGTGTTCACCGACTACGCTTAATACCCATGTGCCTGCTAAAGCCTTCCGTTCCCTTTCGGAGACGAGCTCTTGAGAGCCGAGGTCGCCCGATGCTCCCATCCCTTGGAAGAAATTCGATTTAGCAATCCGTCTCGTCGGCACCGTCGTATAGTCTCTTACGACGTCGACATTTTGCAATTTTGTTGCCTTCCCTTTTGCACGAAGACGGAAAGGACACTGCGATAACGACTGCGAGCTGTTTCGTCGCGAAAGCACTCTACCAAGTCCAGCACAAAAGCTTGCGTGCATAGCAACGGCGACTTCTAAAATTGTTCGCGATCGGACATTCCCTTGATGGAACAACGGATTCGCGTCGTTTTACAGATGTCCTCGATTGTCTTAGCGTTTGGCTCCCGGAGTTTTAATCGGGGAACTCCGTTTCGTTATTTTGGTAAAGCGTTTTTTAAGTCGCCAATCTTCTGTAGCAACCTGTAGCTCGGGGGTGAGCGCTTGGCGTGTCTATTGCACTTCGGGATAGTGAGTGCCCCTCGAGCCTCCTCGCAACACGCAACACTCAACTTAATGAGAAGAGAGACCGAACCCGTACTCTCCATCTAACCTCAAGCCACTTCGAAACAACCCGATCGTCAGTATTCGATGCTACTTCGGCCTAAAATAACTATAATAAGATATACGCATGATATTATTTTCAATATGCAAATACGATCGTGCATATTGAATTAGTCGAAATTAAATGCAAGAGAAAATCACAGTCATAGTCGCGAAATGATAAAACTCATATTTTAAATATTTTAAATATTCGCGCACAAATACGTTTAATCCGAGATTAAATTTTCCATAATTAAATCCTATGTTAATGACTTCGCATTAAAACTTATTGGTGTTTATCGCGTAAATCGATGCGATATCGGAATATACATTGTTATCGCAAATGAAGGTTTTTCAAGCAATAAACGGTTTATAGCGATTATTACAGCGATTACATCCGATAATTTGGAATTTGCAGCTTTTCGAGAGATTTGAGAGCCGAAGTGTTACGCGAACGTTGCTGACGAGCATCGTTCAAATTACAGGACACGTTCACCGATGTTCCGCGTAATACGACGCATGAGAGTGGTATAATATTGATTAGTAATTACAGCACGTAGAATCAGGGCGTAGCTTGGATAGGCGCGGATTGCCGGTTGGTATATGGACCACTTGTTGGCGCCGCGCCATCGTGCTTCGAATTCAAGACCAGGTAACACCAAGAGAACAACTTACGCGACGCAAACTCGCCCTTGGCCAAGTCGTTATCGAGATTTTCGTACACCGACCGTAAAAAACTATACGAGCTCGAGATTTCAATTAAATGAAACATTACGTGCAGCGAAATATCGTATTTGCGAAGGAATCGTATCGCCTAGTGTATTTTTCTACCAAAAAGTTATATTTTGACGAAACTCTCGCAATAAACACAAGTTTAGATGAAAATTGATCAAGAAATATTTTTTAACGCAAATAAACACTTTGATTAAAATCGGTCTTCTATAATAATATTTTTGTGTGAATTTTTTTTATAAATTTCCAATTCAAGCAATTTTGCCCTGATTACTTATCGATTTTGAAATACAGTCACAGATATCAAAGGTGCAATAACAATCCAACCCCTTGAGTTGATAAATATCATTTTGTTATTTTTAATTTTTATAAATATCAAAATGTAAATCGATTCGTTTTTGTACAAACTAAATTTAAGTCAAATTTAAGTCAAATTTAACATATTTTCTTTAGTTAAATTGTAACTCCATTGCTTTAATCAAATTAACGATACATTGAATAGAACCAGTGATGATTTATAGAAAATATTAAAAGTAACTCAAATTGGATATAATTTAACAGTTTCTAGACTAAAGATACCAATAAGGTGCATTTATATTTTTTATACACAATGAGTTAGACTTAGTCTTAATTAGTCATTTTTTATTGCATCTTTAATATACACAAAGAATTAAATATCTCGATTATCATAGAATCATGTAGAATGAATCCATCTAATATTTTCTCCAAAAGTTCATTTATAACTCAAATTTCTATACAATATAACTATAAATTATGTAACGTCACCGAATGAGTCTGCCGCGAACACCTGAGCCAAGAAAACCTCTCTGGCAGCCTCTCTGATGCTCATAGAAGTACATAAGCGCGTACTATAACATCCGAGAGGACGACAATGCTGCAACTGGAAACGATGACTCATTCTGTCGCACGGAAGCAATTTGTCAAAGCTTCCGTTGGCGTCGCCCAAGAAGGAGCAGTCGGTCCTTCCAAAGAAACGCTTTACGAATGCAACAGGCGAGATATGAAACTATGTATTATATTTACGTAGGCCTACAACATGTAAAATGTGAACTTGTGCGCCCGTAGACGTTAGAGATTCAAGGCTCTTTTCGCGCTCTCACAATCTCTCTTTCTCTCTTTCCCTCGCTCTATGCTGCTCGACCTCACTCTGATAGCATGGTAGCAACTGGTGGTTGCACCGGCGTGTCGTGCCAGCGACACCGCTTGCATCGTTTCGTTCCGTTTGTTCTCAAATAGAGAGAAAATCCGAGAGGATAAGCGCACGGCCTTGGCTACGGTCCAAGGCCGGTCTTGTCGAATTCTGTGGCCACCATCGCCGTTGAGGCCGCACATCGTTATCCATATGGTGGTTCGGCCAATTTATTCGATCGAACGAGAAAGGCAATCTGGCGCAAGATATAACCTATTTAAAAAGTGATCGAATCCTCACTTCGCAGCGACAAACCGTTCAGAGATCCGTTCTGGACAAGGGGAGAAGAAAAGAAACGTCAGAATACATAAAATGTGCTGTTAAACAAATGTAAACGCAATTTTACTTTCAAATAAATGTATATGTACACACACACACACGGAATAACAGTGAATAATTGAAACAACAGAATGCATATGGCAATAATTCTCTCGTATCTCCTGCGTAGAGTTGCGAATGAAGATATCTCCGGCTATAGGTATATCGTAGATAGGTGAAGGCACCGCCCGCGAGTTCCATGCCTCTTATCCTCGAAAAGGCTTCCTCTACACATACATAAATGATGTGGATTCTCGAAAGGGCCACTCGCGGTCTACAGCCAACGTTTCGCCATTGCCGCTCTGTGGCCCTTCTCTGCTCGGCCCCCGGGCCGACTCAGGACCGCATCAATAATGCACCGGCTGTAAGAACGCACTAAACATCCACGATCTGCCATTAGTATTCCCCAAGGATCCCAAATGGTGTATCAGTGTCCCACGGACCCTACCCACGCTTTTCCCACTCTGTGCCTCGATCTCGGTCCCGCAGAACAATGTATTTTAATAATGCCCTTCAGTCGTGCCTCTCCCGACTCGTAAATACGTTTCTCTTGTAGTTCCGCAGCATTTATCATGTATTCGAACACTTGACGCAGAGTTATAACAAGCAAGAGACTCCTTTTATTCCTTTACGAGGACGTACAATGATTTTCGTTATTCACGAAATATGAAAATAATAAGCCGCATAACAATGCTGGCTAAAGATGCACGTATATATGTACATATATACGAGGTATATGTGATAGCAATTATAATTATACTGCACGTGGTTGCCCGCGCGGAGAAGTTTTAGAGGGAGGATCCGGTAAACAAATTTCCCTGGCACGTTTCTGCAGGATCTTTATTTAACGAATGGATTAAGACACAGCGATGTAAACAGCGGCGTATTGTAGCTCTGTCTTTATCACTTACTTCTACTAACAGTCACAGAGAGCACCACGCCTACCTTTTCGCCTCGCTACACCGCTGTGCCGCACGTTTGCATTATTCCAACGCAATGTTTGTGCGACTGACAACGAGCTTACTCGATAATTTAAGGCGACATGAAATTTAATAAGGAAAAGTGTAATGATGATTTTAATAACTGCAAACCTAATCACACGAATATCCAGTTCCTGCACCTAAAGCATTACGTCTGTTCTTTCATCAACACTGATGTTACGTCGCTACAGGATTTCATCAAAAATTTTTTCCCGCTGCTACCGTTTGCTAAAATAATAAAACTTGGCAGCGAGGACATTTTTACCAGAGAGTATTGCACATATTTCGCCGGAGAGAAGACAGAATTTTGTAACTGCTGTCTCTCGCGAAACGTACCTGATATACTTTCCACGAAACGCGAACTTTCTCACTGTTCTCCCAGTTGGCGCTACATGAAACAGCAATGGGAATTTTACACTGGACAACGGTCGAGGACAAATCGTACGTCTGCCTGACAAATGGAAAAATGCGGCTTTCGACATCGTCGTAGAGCAGCAACGATTCCAATCGGACTCGAATTGAATCGAGAAACCAATAGAAAATGTTGTCGAAAACGGTAAATGACTCGTTTAATTTTAGATATCAAGATAAAGTGTCCTCAAACTTAAACTTGACCCACTTCTGTTTCCTTCACTCAGGCGAGACATTTACATCAGCTTTCCTATTTATCTATCCAAAGCTGGTTTGCGAGGTAATTTAATTTAATTTTCTAAAAGTTACTCTCTCTTATTTGCGTTATTTTGGTCGAGTAATATTCTATAAAAAGATGCAAAAAAAAAACACCAACCGCAGGGATAAATGGATCATTAAGGGATCATTTTTCTGCTGGACGTAACGAATTATTTGCGTAACGTGATAATAGCGAGGAACATATAAACGTCAGTCGCGGGGCTAGAAGGGGTCTAGGAAGCAATTACTCACGTCCGATTGAATTATTTACCGATCGATAATCGGAATACTACGACGCAGCCGGTGCCCGCAAAGAAGGGCACCCTAGAAAGTTGCCGATGTCGGATTATTAAATTCCTTAAGACCCCATTGCGAATACCTAGTCGGGAATCGATACATTCACTGAATATCTCAGACACGAAGAACGCCACCCTCTGGCCATCCAGGACGGATGCGAACGGAAGCAAAATCCGCTGCTATCAACGAAATATGTCTTTCTTTTCTCTTTTTCGACATCGCACAAACAATTTCGTCAGCCGTCGTCCACGCTGAGACTTTAATTTAATAATTCTCGACGTCGGGGCTTGTCTCTCGCGCGTACATTCGTGAAATTGTCGAGCAATTTCAAATACGCATCAGAAAATTAGCCGAGAAATATCGTTGAGGATTAACGAGATGTTATGGCTGCGTACAAATTTATTCTGACCGAAATTATCTCACATGTAACGGAGCATATCGAGGCAGTCACTGTGCTGTTTAATTAAATCTACATTATCGCAGAGTAAATGTACAGATGGACGGTCAAATACGTGTGTCGCGCAATAACAACGTCCTATTAAATCAGCCGGTGTTATGTATGCAGCTCGAAAAGGTCGCGCTCGTCAATAATCTCGCCTTATTACGCGGAGAGACGTCTCTCACTGCGAACATCCGAATACGCTGTTCGATCAAATCGTCGAGGGGGTTTCTCAAAGTCACGCCCAGGGCGATCCGCAATATAGCGTGCGGACTCTCTTTGCACTTTCGCACAGTGAATATCCGTTCCATTGTCGTCGAGAGCGAAGCTTTGATCGAAAACACCCGAGGGTGAGTCAAGGCGTTCGAGAAGCCTCTTCCGTGATAGCAGGAGTGGTAGAAAATACAGCGCCTCAAGCTGGCAATATTGTATGAAATGACGTAATCAACGTGCTTGGTTCTCAAATACTTCAACGTCATGAAATTAATAGTCATGAAATCAATTTTTATTACGCACTCTTCTCAATTCATACTAAATAAGGAAACATTTTTTTCCTTATTTTGTATGTAAAAATATTTAAATTTCCTAAAAATCTTGTTGTTTCTAAAAATTTCAACTCGCATACTCATACAATTAGTCCTTCATTGGATGTGAACATTTTCATCACATTTAACGAAGTCACTTATTATGCATTTTCTTCAATTTGTTATTATGATATACGTTTCGTATATAATTTACTACGTAATTATACAAACTTCCATCGCGAATTTTTTTTGCGGGCGCAAAAAGGAAGCGTAGAAGTTTCCAATAAGCCAGCGTAACAAGTGGCTTAATCTCTTCACTGACGTTCCATTATTCTGTACATATAAAACATCCTCGCGCGTGAAATACGGATCTCGCAAGTACTCGCGATATTATGCCTCATATTTTTTTAACGATGCGAATACAGAAATAAACAGGTTATCATCGTAAGAAGAAAATCTCCGGGGACTCGGCAGCCTTGCGAAAAAGTTGGTATACTTCCGACGCGCGATCTTCCACCGACGAGAAATATTGCTACTCCGGTTCCTGATATTCTCGGGCTTATTACCAAGCGCGTCTACCGAGACGCCGAACACGATATCCAAAATTGGATGAGAGAAGACACGGATAAACACAAGGAATTGTTTAACATCCTCTACCGTCATCATTTCAATTGTTCCTCGCCGTCGCCGTCGTACCCGAATTGCTATCAACGATTTGAAATGCTAAGTTACAGTAACCACCCCAACGATGTTTATGTTCTCGGTTGTCCTCGATCAAATTTGCTCTGCTTGAGCAATTCGTTGAATACTTCGCTTGTATTTTAGAGACAGTGATATTGTTTATAATAATAAAGTCATACAATTTTTGTTATATATTCTTCTCAATTTATACAAAATAAGAAAACATTTCTTTCGAAAATATTTAAATTTCCTAAATATCTTATTGTTTATAAAAATCTGAACCATTAGTACATACAATGAGTCTTTCATCGGATTAATTTTCATTACTTTTACATGTATATAAAAATTGATTTTTACATAATTTTAACAGTTTTAGAAAGTATAAGTTACAAAGGTGTGTATTAAAAAGAAAGGCAGAGACTATTATTTCGGCAAATACTCCTAGTATTTCAAAGAAAAGAAATGCGCAGGTCTGTATACTTTATGAGGGTTAATCACCTTCCTAAAAAGGAGAAGCAATTTGCAAAAATCGTCATGTGGAATAATTAAGCAATATAACTTTTAACGAAATCTTATAAAGGTATAAAGATGGCAAAATCAAAGTGGCGACGTATTTCGATATCCTGTCGGCGGCTTTGACTTTGTCCAACGTGTTACAAAAAGAAAGAAAGAGAGAGAGAGAGAGAGAGAGTGGAGGGGAGAGAGCAAAGAGAAAAGTTTTGACGTCGTAGTCGGCAAATCAAATGGCCGTGGGTGAAAAGGCGCCGGAAAGGAGAGATCGGTGTAACGAACTTCGCTAACGGGATTAACAGCCTAAATCCTTTCCCCGGTTCCTTCCTTAGTGCGTCTAGGTAGTCGTAGGGTTAAGGTTTAATTACACGGCTTCATCCTTTAAGCTCAACGATTCGTAGATGGATCGATGAAATTTCATTCGCGACGGGTGTGTGGCATAAATTTAATAAATGCCACTTTACAAACACGTTTATGCGCGGCGGCAATATGTGATGGATTTTTTCAGAAAGCGCCAGGCAAACTATCATATATTAACGGAACGTCGCGCGAGTTAATGTTGTGTGCTTTGCGTGCTGTAACGCGAAGGAAACGACAGCTATACAAAATGAAAGTCAAAGGTCACACGAACTGGGATCTGGGAACGACATTCTGGTCGCGACAAACCACGTCGTAAAGCCGAGCTAACTCAGTTTGCTCCGGTACACGTTCGTGGGTGGGTTCGATGGTGGGCAGCGCGCGCGTACAGTATAAGGTACACCCTTGATTGTGGTATTCATGCGCGATTAACTCAGCCGAAACTCAAACTACCATCGGATTCGACGGTGGACTCTGTTGTAGATGGGTGTGACCTGAGAATCGGGCCGAAGAGTATCGCCAAGTTCAGTACCGATAATGGAATCGAGTCTGATCACGGCTGGCCGTGGCGCGCTCTTGATTTGAGAAACGAGAGAGAGTAGGAGGTCGTGCCGGTAAAAGCGAATGGTGTATGCGCGCGATACGTTCCATTAAAACTTAAAATTAATTCCGGCCCAACGACGACGGGCGACGACGGGCGACGACGAGGAGAAGCACAGAGAGACGACGACCGGCGCGTCAACGCCGCGCCAACTCCTCCGCGCGTTCACGTATATCCAATCCAACTACACAAATTCCCTCTAAAACCCGGCGCTTTCGGAAACCCCGACGTCGCCGTCATCGTCGCATGCTGCCGAAACCGCCGTTGCCGTCTATACGCGTATATAAGAGGGATGTAACAATGCAATTACGCGTCGCGTAAGCCGGCGACGAAATTACGCTTTAATCCACGTGGCGGGCGCTCCGTTCTCGGTCGAAACAGCCCTTCGGTTTCGCCTACGTTGGATTTCTCTACCTCCTCGCCAACGAAATCGTTCGCCTCTCTCTCTCTCTCTCTCTCTCTCTCTCTCTCTCTCTCTCTCTCTCTCTCTCTCTCTCT